>NC_048565.1:45603875-45903875 GCF_013265735.2 Oncorhynchus mykiss | reverse complement strand
AAGTCAGTCCCTGATAGTAACTCAATTAGCCCATGTCAGCTAACATTTTTTTTGATTGGTAAATTAGTCCAGTCAACTAACTAAAGTTGTAGTAATCATGGTCGAATTACCAACCGGGGGGGCCCAATTGAATTTATTAGTCACTCTCACTCATATTCAAATCTGCAAACATTTCTCTCCATCCTATGGCAAAACGTGTAGAATTGCAGGAAATTAACTCTAAAACCTACAATTTTTTTCCCTTATGCTGTCAAGAGGTGAGCCGCTAAAAGGTTTTGCTCGCAACTAAATTTCACTTAAGGCCCCCAAAATGCTAGGACTGGCTCTGACTGTACGTGTGGGAATAGATGTGGGTACACAGACCCGCGAGCCACTGCCCTTCATGATGAGTTCAGTTTTTTTTTGTGGCTCCCACCTCATCAAAGTTGCCCATCCCTGGTGTAAATCAAAGGCATGGTGGGCTCATTATTTTGGAGAGAGTACATCAGAGCTGGAAGCAAAGTGTCTTCTGTGATGTGTTTGGTAGCGTTGTCACGATATCAGAATGTTGGCTTCGATACCGATACCAGTTTTAGTATCACAATACTCGATACCATCACAATACTCGATACCAAAACGATACCACAGCAAAGAAATATGCCGTATTAGCCAGTCACAGAAAGGCACTTGATCTAGACAGATCTTTTGAGTTCAATAACAATACACTTGACATTTGTGATGTCAATGTATAACTTTTTTACTAGTCTAACTACATTATAACATAATGGTAAAGATTTATTTGAATGGTAAATATAGCTATTGATAAACTGGTAAAGATGTAGTCTAGGCCTATTCACAATACAGGTGAATGCATATTCAATAGGAGTGTGTGCATGCATTGAGTTATTGCACTTGTTTTGGCTGATTTCGTGGGACTGCAGATGAAAAACAATCTGTTTACCTTCTATTTGGGACTTATTTTATTGTATTGATCAACAGCATTTGCATAGAAGAAGTGATTGCTTCTTTTATAAAAGTGTTTGTGGTCTCTTTAAGAGTAATGATGTCATTCACTAGGTATATGCACGGTTACACCATAGAGTTTCAAAGGGCTCGTTCCTGTGCCGAGGCGTTGCTGACGCATGCCAGATCTTACAATGCCTGTGCAGGTATTTTAAGTATCAGCTCACCACATCATACGTTATTGCAATCTGTCTCTAACATGTAGGCTCAACATTTCCGAACAGTCCCATTACAAGTCAGAATGTTGAATAAACTTAATTTGGACATGCATGTGGTCCGCTTATTTTATCCTTATGCCGGAGGTAATCTGAGACAAAATATCCCCAGGTAAGTGTTATTAGCCAGACTTTTACTAATGCTGGTCTGTATATGGTTCTGTCGGTTTGTATTTTCAGTTTGTATTTTCAATAGTGATGCAATTCACATGCCGAGCAAACCCAATACAGTATCCTCAGAAGGTTTTCACACCCCTTGACTTTTACATTTTTTTGTTGTGTTACAGCCTGAATTTAAAATTGATAAAATGTAGATTTGTTGTTATTGGCATACAAAAACAATACCCCATAATGTCAAAGTGGAAGGATGATTTTTGAAATTTTACAAATTAATGACAAATCTAAAGCTGAAGTATCTTGAGTCAATAAATATTCAACGTCTTTGTTATGGCAAGCCTAAATAAATGTAGGAGAAAATATTTGATTAACACGTGTAATAATAGTGTTTAACATGATTTTTGAATGACTACCATATCTCTGTACCCCACATATACAATTATCTATAAAGTCCCTCAGTCGAGCTGTGAATTTCAAACCACAAAGTACAGGGAGGTTTTCCAATTCCTCGCAAAGAAGGGCACCTATTGGTAGATGGGTTAAAAAACTAACATTGAATATCCCTTTGAGCATGGTGAAGTTATTATTATTCACTTTGGATAGTGCATCAATACACCCAGTCACTTCAAAGATACAGACATCCTTCCTAACTCAGTTGCCGGAGAGGAAGGAAACGGCTCAGGGATTTCACCATGAGGCCAATGGTGACTTTAAAACAGTTACAGAGTTTAATGGCTGTGATAGGAGAAAACTGAGGATGGATTAACAACATTATAGTTACTCCACAATAGTAACCTAAATGACAGAGTGAACAGAAGGAAGTCTGTACCTAATACAAATATTCCAAAACACGCATCCTGTTTGCAATAAGGCACTAGTAAAACTGCAAAAAAGGTGGCAAAGAAATTAACTTTATGTCCTGAATACAAAGCGTTATGTTTGGGGCAAATCCAACACAACACATCACTGAGTACCACTCTTAATATTTTCAAGCATGGTGGGGGCTGCATCATGTTATGGGTATGTGGACTGAAAACCGATCCACAACGACCAGGATCGTAGTACTTCCCTGGGATGGGGGAAGGTCGTTGAGGAAGTCCACCGACAATTGTGACCACAGCCGTTGCGGAACGGGGAGGGGCTGTATAACTTCCCTCTAGTCAGGTGTCGGGGAGCCCTGCTCTGAGCGCACACCGAGCAGGAGCAGACATAAAACCTCACGTCCTTCGCCAACGTGGGCCACCAGTACCTCTCTTATCTCCGTGTCCACCTCCCATACCACCGGTGCCATGAGACATGAAGGTGGAAGGTGGAAAGAGGGGTCCGGATGCGCCAACAGGGGCGCATTGGTGAACAGCTCCTTCAGACGACTGAAAGCTCTGCCTCTGCTGAGGTAATGGGAGCAGCCACCTGACCAAAAACATCAGGTAGTAATTGGCAAACTCTGAAATCCGCTGCACCTCTTTTACCACGGTCCAAGTTGGCCAATTACGCAATTACAGAGTCGGCCAATTACGAATGGCTGTAACGCTGTCATACTCCATCACCACCCCAGAGGTGGAAATGCGATAACCCAGGAAGGAAATGGCTTGTTTGGAGAACACACATTTCTCAGCCTTGACGTACAGGTCATGCTCCAGCAGTTGCCCAAGTACCTTACACACCAGAGACACGTGTGCGGCGCGTGTGGCAGAATAGATCAGTATGTCATCGATGTCCACTACCACTCCCTGCACGTGCAGGTCTTGGAGAATCTCATCTACGAAAGATTGGAAAACGGATGGAGCATTCTTCAACCCATATGGCATGACGAGGTACTCATAATGGAAACGCGCCCCATTGAAATGATTCCACCACCGTGGCGATGAGAGGTAGTGGGTAACTAAACCCCACTGTGATTGAATTTAGACCTCTATAATCAATACACGGATGCAGGCCTCCCTCCTTCTTCTTCACAAAAAAAGAAGCTCGAGGAGACAGGTGACGTGGAGGGCCGAATGAAACCCTGTCCCAGAGATTCAGTGATGTATGTCTCCATAGCCACTGTCTCCTCCTGGGACAACGGGTACACGTGACTCCAAGGAAGATTAGCGTTCTCCAGCAGGTTTATCGCGCAGTCCCCTCGTCGATGGGGTGATAATTGGGCCTTCTTACAGAAGGCGATAGCCAAATCGGCATATTCAGAGGGAATGCACACAGTGGAAACCTGGTCTGGACTCTCCACTGTAGTCGCACCTACGGAAACTCCTATACACCCACCTGCCTGAACACTCCTCTGACCACCCTCGAAGAGTTCCCTGTCTCCATGAAATCACCGTATTGTGATGAGCCAGCCAGGGAATTCCCAGCACCACTGGAAACGCAGGTGAATCGATAAGGAAGAGACTAATCCGCTCCTTATGATCCCCCTGCGTTATCATGTCCAGTGGAACCGTGGCCTCCCTGACCAGCCCTGACCCTAATGGTCGGCTATCTAAGGCGTGCGCGGGGAAATGTTGGTCTAACAACACCAGGGGATCCCTAGCCTTAGCGCGAGCCCACAATCCTTGAAGTTCCCAGCTGCGCCTGAATCGACTAGCGCCTTATGCTGTAGAGAGGAAGAAAACCCAGGAAAAGAAGTTAGCAAAAACATATAGCCGACAGGAAGCTCTGGGTAAGTCTGGTGCTGACTCACCTGGGGTGAACGAGTAGTGCTCCACCTGCCCTCCCGACTCCCAGACGAGCTCCTCCAGCACTGATCGACAGTGTGTCCTTGCCGACCACAACTGGTGCAGGAGGAAACTCCTCCTCCGGTCCCCTCGATGCAGCCCCCCCCCTAACTCCATGGGGATGGGAGCAGGAGGGCCTGGAGGTGGAATCGACAGGGCCCATTCTGGACGCCCACGGACAGCCAGCAGGTTGTCCAGACAATTGGACATGTCAATCAGTTCATCCAGGGAGAGGGTGGTGTTCCGACACGCTAGCTCCCTGCAGACGTCCTCCCTGAGGCTACAATGGTAGTGGTCCATCAAAGCCCTGTCGTTCCACCCCACCCCTGCGGCCAAGGTCCGGAACTCTAGTGCAAAGGGCTCACCCCGTCAGGGCTCGCCCCGTCAGACAGGAGACGAGGACGCTCATGCTCTCCTCCCCTGAGGGAGTCGGACGAACGGTAGCTAGGTACAACTCCAGTTGTAGGAGAAACCCCTGACAACTAGCCGCCGTCCCATCGTACTCCCTGGGGAGCGCCAGACGCAGGGCACCGGAGCCGGATGCTGAAGCAGGGGTAGGTGGTGCTGGTGGAATGGGTGCTGGAGGAGCTGTGGGAAGGCCACTCCTCTCCCATCGGTCCATCTCCATCATCTGATCCATAGCCGACCCAATCCGGTGAAGAATTGTGGTGTGATGGAGGACCCTCTCCTCCATCGATGGGAGAGGAGGTGCGGCTGCTCCTGCTGACTCCATAGTAACAGGTGCGGGATTCTGTCACGGGTGAATAGGAGTGGAAGGTAGGAGTCAGGTGCAGAGAGCAGAGGGTTCAAGAAAAATAGGCTATTTATTCCGGCACAAACGGTCATGCCCAAACACAGGGCGGAAAACACTGACCAACCCAAAACACAGGGTAAAACGGTCCGGAGCACAAAACCACAGCCAACACTAAACGTGAACACAAAATAATCTGCACAAACTAGAGAGGGCCTAACAAGCTTAAATAGGCTAGAAAATCAAGAAAACACAAATAGGAACAGGTGCAACTAAGACTAAACTAACAGAAAAGGAAAAAGGGATCAGTGGCGGCTAGTAGGCCGGTGCGACGACCGCCGAGCACCGCCCGAACAGGCAGGGGAGCCAACTTCGGCAGGAGTCGTGACAGTATGCTTGTCATCAGCACGGACTAAGGAGTTTTTTGGGGATAAAAAGAAACAGAATAGAGCTAGGTACTGGCAATCCTAGAGGAAAACCTGGTTCAGTCTGCTTTCCAACAGACACTGGGAGACAAGTTCACCTATACACTGGAGTTGATTACCAAGATCACATTGAATGTTCCTGAGTGACCTAGTTAAAGTTGACAGGCTTGAACATGTGTGGCAAGACTTGAAAATGGCTGTCTAGCAATGATAAATAACCACCTTGACAGAGCTTTAAGAATTTTTTAAAAGAATAATGTGCAATAATATTGTACAATCTAGGTGTGCAAAGCTCTTAGAAAATTACCAAGAAAGACTCACAGCTGTAATCGCTGCCAAAGGTGATTCCAAAGGGGTGTGAATACTTATTTAAATGAGATATTTCTGTCAATTTGCAGTAAGATGCAAGCACGTCCAGCTGATGCAATCCGACAGAGCAATGTACAGACAGGCGCCCCAAGAAGTCGGGTTAATAATACTTTCCTGTGGACATTTTATCTCCACTTCCTACTGTCAAAAGGACCAACAGCACGGACAACCGGTAAAGTAATCTAAAATATGATTTTATTCTTGTGTCTTTTTAGGGCGACTTCTTTCAGACAGAATATCCATGGGGTAACCATGGTAACAGCCTGATGTATTAGGCAAAGGGAGAAGGAGAGGAGATTAAGTGAAAGAATAACGTTTTTGGTGACAGCTTTGAAATCGGCATATTTTGAGTTATGGTTTCCATATTATTACAAAGTACTAGGGTAGTGAATTGATGTACGCATCAGCTTTAAAGTTAGCCTACAAAGCTGGAAGCTACCGTTTTAAAGAGTTCTAGCTTGTAATGGACATTGTTTTGCGAAAAGTAATTAACAATTTTAACATTTCTATATGCCCTGTTGCATTATTCTGTGCAGCATGAGTGGGGAGCAAACATGATGCAGCCCAGACTCCCAGTGAGTGCAGTGGTTCCTAAGGACTGGGTAGAGCTAGTAAAGAGTGGAGCAGGCACGGAACAGGCAATGAGCAGGCGCGGAGCAGGCACGGTGCGCCCGCGCTAGGGGATGTCGGCTGTGCTGATAGACAGACTTGATCCTCTCTCAATCAGTAGACGACGTGAGACACATTTGACATTTTCTAGTTTTTTTTATTTATTTACAGATAGGCAGGGGCATGTTCCAACACTCAGACATCTTTTAAAAAACAAAGCATGTATTTAGTGAGTCAGCCAGATCAGAGGAAAAATCAGGGATATTCTATTGAGTGTGTGTGAATTAGACCATTTCCCTGTCCTATTAAGCATTCAAAACGTAATGAGTACTTTTGGGTGTCAGCGAAAATGTATGGAGTAAAAAGTACATCATTTTCTTTAGGAATGTAATGAGGTAAAAATGAAAGTTGTCAAAAACATAAATAATAAAGAAAAGTACAGATACCCCCAAAAACTACTTAGTTAGTACTTTCAATTTTTTTAAACTTAAAAAACCTCCTAGGATTAGCCCCCTTTTTCAATTTTCGCCTAATATGACATGTCCAAATCTAACTGCCTGTAGCTCAGGCCCTGAAGAAATGGATATGCATATTCTTGGTACCATTTGAAAGGAAACAGGTTGAGGTTTGTGGAAATGTGAAAGGAATGTAAGAGAATATAACACAATAGATCTGGTCAAATATAATACAATGAAAAAAAACTGATATTTTGTATTTTTTTGTACCATCTTCTTCGAAATGCAAGAGAAAGGCCATCATGTATTATTCCAGCCCAGGTGTAATTTAGATTTTGGCCACTAGATGGCAGCAGTGTGTGTGCAAGATTTTAGACTGATCCAATGAACCTCAAAAAATCCTCAAAAAGTTCTACAGCTGCACAATCAAGAGCATGACTGGTTTTATCACCGTCTGGTATCCAATGAACCATTGCATTTCTGTTCCAAATGTTGTATCAAGACTGCCCAAATATGCCTAATGTGTTTATTAATAACTTTTCATGTTTAAATTGTGCACTCTCCTCAAACAATAGCATGGTATTATTTCACTGTAATAGCAACTGTAAATTGGGCAGTGCAGTTAGATTAACAAGATTTTAAGCTTTCTGACAATATGAGATATGTCTATGTCCTGGGAAATGTTCTTGTTACTTACAACCTCATGCTAATCACATTACCCTATGTTAGCTCAACCGTCCCGTGGAAGGGACACTGATCCCGAAGTATACTTTACACCACTGACTGTTTCAGCAAAGCATGCTCTTATTCTTACTTTACTGTTTCTGAGAAATGGTCTCCAGGACAAATAAGATAGACCTTTCTATTGTACAGTTTGACATTCCTTTCACATTAAAGATGATTGCTAGCATATCTGGTCGCTGGGAGATGTATTGATAGCTTTTCCGAACACGCCCTCAATAAGCAGTAAAGAATAGCATTTTCCATCATGCCCTACATACTGTATAAAGCCATGTTATTTTCTACTTCCTATAGCCATGTTGTTTTTACTCATTATTTTTATTTGTTATTCACTGTTGCTATTTCTATTTTTTATTTGAAAAAATATCTTATTTTTTAACTCTGCATTGCTGGAGAAAGATCCGTAAGTAAGCATTTCATTGTTAGTCTAAACCTGTTGTGGACGAAGCATGTGCAAATAAAATGTTATTTTATTTGAAAAAAAAAAAAGAAGAAGTTGTCCAACATGATTTACAAATGATTGATGAACTTCATCAATGATTTTAATTAAATTACTCCTCTACACTGTAATCTATATTGCACAATAGTTTTTCCAGAACCTCCTCTAACCTAACGTGTTCAATTTGAGAAGCACTTGGCACTGTATTTATTTTTAATTTAATATTATCTGATGTTGTTCTTGTCTGTAACTATTCTGTACTCTGTCATGTATTTTTCCATTTTATGTGCAACCCAGGAAGAGTATCTGCTGCATGTGCAATAGCTAATGGGGATCCTAATAAACTAAACTAAACTGGAGGACAACTTTCTTCTTTGTTATTGAACAAATTGGAATGACCTTATCTAGCGCCCACATTGGTACTTCTATAAGTCATTATTCACTGACTGGAGTGCTATATTAATGAAAACACTTCCATCATACACTTAAGAAAGAGAACCAAAATGACAAATCTATGTATCACCCTCTCTCCTAATTGAGAGGATAAGTATTTTGGAACCCTGGTGTGACCTCAACCTGTGAGGTCACACCAGCTAGGTTTAGCTAGGTTTTTCTCCTATGATGACATCGCTGTTTCCTTGTCAGATAGTGTCAGTCGAGGCCTTTCATACAATTCAATGTGAAATCATTTGCCCTTTCTTTCACATACTGTAGGCAGAGGTTTTACAAGTAGGCATTCATTAATTATAGTCTCTTGTCCCTGCTGTCATCCATGTTCCCCTATCAATCAAAAGACTATAGTGAACATGTAGGCTTGTTGATTGACTGAAGTGCTCGTCTTGATCTGTTTGTCTTTGACCTCCCTCACTGAGAGGTACAAAAATAAACAATCAGTCATCATTCTCAACAGCCAATCTGATGTCTAATTTAGCGCCGGTTGAATCACTGGGGAAAACAGATGCACGTGAAAGAACATACACATAAGCGTCGGGGGTGTGGTCACAGAAATAATTATATTCTATTGAATGTTTCTCAAGGCTAATAAACATCATTAATCAAGCTGTTCAAAAGTAATTTCCTGTCGCTGAGCTGGGCAAATTCCCTTGTTATGGTGTGGAGCAGTCTCCTCTCTCAAGTACAAGCACAATCATGCATTAAATGGGGTTTTCTATGTCCAATAATGAAATAGGTTTGATGGTTTTGTTTGCTTTACCTGTCAGATCTCATCACTGATGAAGCTGTCCCATGATTCAACAGGCACTGAAGATACATATGCGGTCAAATACTGTATATTGGTAAAGTGCAAGGGGGACACTTAACAAATATAAACTCAGCAAAAAAAGGAACGTCCTCTCACAGTCAACTGCGTTTATTTTCAGCAAACTTAACATGTGTAAATATTTGTATGAACATAACAAGATTCAACAACTGACACATAAACTGAACAAGTTCCACAGACATGTGACTAACAGAAATGGAAGAAAGTGTCCCTGAACAAAATGGGAGTCAAAATCAAAAGTAGCAGTCAGCATCTGGTGTGGCCACCAGCTGCATTAAGTACTGCAGTGCACCTCCTCCTCGTGGACTGCACCAGATTTGCCAGTTCTTGCAGTGAGATGTTACCCCACTCTTCTACCAAGGCACCTGCAAGTTCCCAAACATTTCTGGGGGGAATGGCCCTAGCCCTCACACTCCGATACAACAGGTCCCAGACGTGCTCAATGGGATTGAGTTCCGGGCTCTTCACTGGCCATGGCAGAACACTGACATTGCTGTCTTGCAGGAAATCACGCACAGAACGAGCTGTATGGCTGGTGGCATTGTCATGCTGGAGGGTCATGTCAGGATGAGCCTGCAGGAAGGGTACCACATGAGGGAGGATGATGTCTTCCCTGTAAAGCACAGTGTTGAGATTGCCTGCAATGACAACAAGCTCAGTCCGATGATGCTGTGACACACCAGACCATGACAGCTCTATACCATCGATCCAGCTCCAGAGTATAGGCCTCGGTGTAACGCTCATTCCTTCGATGATAAACGCAAATCCGACCATCATCCATTGTGAGACAAAACCGTGTCTCGTCAGTGAAGAGCACTTTTTGCCAGTCCTGTCTGATCTAGCGACAGTGGGTTTGTGCCCATAGGCGACGTTGTTGCCAGTGATGTCTGGTGAGGACCTGCCTTACAACAGGCCTACAAGCCCTCAGTCCAGCCTCTCTCAGCCTATTGTGGACAGTCTGAGCACTGATGGAGGAATTGTGCGTTCCTGGTGTAACTCTGGCATTGTTGTTGCCATCCTGTACCTGTCTGCCACCACAAGGACGATCAGCTGTCCTTCCTGTGTCCCTGTAGCGCTGTCTTAGCTGTCCCACAGAACGGACATTGCAATTTATTGCTCTGGCCACATCTGCAGTCATCATGCTTCTTTCCAGCATGCCTAAGGCATGTTCACCCTGGTATCTTTATTTTGGTGTTTGTCAGAGTCAGTAGAAAGGCCTCTTTAGTGTCCTAAGTTTTCATAACTCTGACCTTAATTGCCTACCGTCTGTAAGCTGTTAGTGTCTTAACGACCGTTCCACAGGTGCATGTTCATTAATTGTTTATGGTTAATTTAATAAGCATGGGAAACAGTGTTAAAACCTTTACAATGAAGATCTGTGAAGTTATTTGGATTTTTACTAATTATCTTTGAACGACAGGGTCCTGAAAAAGGGACGTTTCCTTTTTTGCTGAGTTTATAAATGCAACATGGCCTGCATACTCAACAGGTATGGTAGAATGGCACCGGAGGGGATGGCTGACATTTTACATGCTCCTTACCAACTGTGCTATTTTGCTATTTTTTTTGCATGTTTGTAACTTATTTTTTGTAACTTATTCTGTACATAATGTTGCTGCTACCGTCTCTCATGACCGAAAATAACTTCTGGACATCAGAACAGCGATTACTCAACTCGAACTAGAAGAATAATATTTATTTAACGAGTCTGACACAAAGGATATACTGCTCTCTCGGGAACGGGCCCAAATCCCCGTCATTTGCGTGAAGAAAAGACGGGGGGAAAAAGTGGCTGAGGTCAGACTGCCTTCTGAGAATTTGTAGGTGAGTGAGTAAACTCCCACTGTCATCTGTTCTATTGGCCAGCGTGCAGTCATTGGAAAATGAAATGTATAACCTACGATTATACTACCAACAGGACATTAAATACTGGAATGGCTTATGTTTCACTGAGTCGTGGCTGAATGACGACACAGTAAATATATAGATGCTGGCACTAAGACAGCACTCAACCAGCTGTATAAGGCAATAAGTAAACAAGAAGTTGCTCATCCAGAAGTGACGCTCCCAGTGGCCGGGGATTTTAATGCAGGCAAACTTAAATCCGTTTTACCTCATTTCTACCAGCATGTTACATGTGCAACCAGAGGGGAGAAAAACTCTAGACCACCTTTACTCCACACACAGAGACACATACAAATCTCTCCCTCTACCTCCATTTGGCAAATCTGACCATAACTCTTTCCTTCTACTTCCTGTTTACAAGCAAATACTAAAGCAGGAAGTACCAGTGACTCACTCAATACGAAGTGCTCAGATGATGCAGATGTTAAGCTATAGGACTGTTTTGCTAGCACAGACTGGAATATGTTCCAGGATTCTTCCGATGGCATTAAGGAGTACACCACATCAGTCACGGGCTTCATCAATAAGTGCATCAATGACGTCATCCCCACAGTGACAGTACGTACATTCCCCAACCAGAAACCATGGATTACAGGCAACATCCGCATGAGCTAAAGAGTAGAGCTGCCGCTTTCAAGGAGCGGGACTCTAACCCGGACGCTTATAAGAAAAGCTGCTCTGACCTCTGACGAACCGTCAAACAGGCAAAACGTCAATACAGGACTAAGATTGAATCCTACTACACCGGCTCTGAAGCTCTTTGGATGTGATAGGGCTTGTAAACTATTACGGACTACAAAGGGAAGCACAGCAGTGAGCTGCCCAGTGACACGAGCCTACCAGATGACCTAAATTACTTCTATGCTCGCTACGAGGCAAGCAACACTGAAAAATGCTTGAGAGCACCAGCTGTTCCGGATGACTGTGTGATCACGCTCTCCGTGGCTAATGTGAGTAAGACCTAAAAACAGGTCAACATTCACAAGGCCGCAGGGCCAGATGGATTACCAGGATGTGTACTCTGAGTATGCGCTGACCAACTGACAAGTGTCTTCACTGACATTTTCAACCTCTCCCTGACCGAGTCTGTAATACTAACATGCTTCAAGCAGACCACCATAGTCCCTGTGCCAAAGATCACCAAGGCAACCTGCCTAAACGACTACCATCCCATAGCACTCACGTCTGTAGTCGTGGATTGCTTTGAAAGGCTGGTCATGGCTCACATCAACACCATTATCCAGAAACCCTAGACCCACTCCAATTTGCAAACAGCTCCAACAGTCCCACAGATGATGCAATCTCTATTGCACTCCACACTGCCCTTATCCACCTGGACAAAAGGAATACCTAAGTGAGAATGCTATTCATTGACTACAGCTCAGCATTCAACACCATAGTGCCCTCAAAGCGCATCATTAAGCTAAGGTCCCTGGGACAAAATACATTCCTCTGCACTTGGATCTTGGACTTCCTGACGTGCCACCCCCAGGTGGTAAGGATAGGTAACAACACATCTGCCATCCTGAGCACCAAATCTAGGTCCAAAAGGCTTCTTAACAGCTTCTACCCCCAAGCCATAAGGCTCCTGAACAGCTAACCAAATGGCTACCCGGACTATTTGCGTTGACCCCCCCCCCCCTTCCACACATGTACATATTACCTCAATTGCCTTGAGTAACCTGTGCCCCCGCACATTGACTCTGTACTGGTACCCCCTGTTTATAGTTTTGTTACTGTGGTCCCTTAACTGCTTCATTCAGTATGGATATCAATATAAACAGTATTTGTGGAGGTGTATGTTGCCTTCTCCTGCTCTGGCTGCGAAAATAAAACATCAACCAGCTAACTACTTAGCGACACAATGGAAGGAGCACAATCCATGGCTACAAAGCTAGCTGGCTAGTTAGCTACTCTGTAAACTGCCATGATATAAGCAAATTGAGAAACAAGTAACTCCAAGAAACATGCTTATTATCTTCTGAAACAATTTGGTTATCGTGTCTTAATTGGAGAATTTATATTTTGCTATCTCACAAAATGAAAGCGATCTCTTTGAAGAGATGTTTAGTCAGAGAATCAGGCCATCTCCATGGCTACTAGATACTCTTTCTGTCATACATGCCTTCAAACTACCGTAAAACCCCTTAAGTATGCCCTTAACATTCCCTTATGTAAGGGGAAATTATTCCTTAAGGTTAACCCTTATGGTAAACACTTATGTGAAATCCATAGATTAGGGCCAAATTAATTGATTTAAATTCTCTGACTTCTTTATCTGAATTGTAACTCAGGACTGTCTTTGAAATTGTTGCATGTTGCATTTATATTTTTGTTCAGTATATTTGACCGTATCTATAGATTGGATAGTTGACTCATTCAGCCTACTTCATCAACATGATCACACAACACCACTCATACAAATCTATATCATGTTTGAGTCTATAACGTCTTGTTATTTTCACTCTGACCTGCTCATTCTTGCCCAGACAGTGTGTGTAAATGGGAAAGTTGACTAAACTCTTTCAAGATCAATATCTGGATTTGTCTTTTTGGACACAAACATACAGAAAGTACAGATATGAGCCCATCTCTGCGAGGTCAATACCCTCAGTGGACTTATTACCAGGATATCAAAGATTAATGAGAAAATACAGATGCACCAAGTCTGGAACCAACAGGACCCTCGACAGCTTCTATCCCCAAGCCATTAGAATTCCAAATAGTTATTTAAATAGTTAAAGGGATACTTTTTACTTCCCCAGAGAGATCAACTTGTGGATACCATTTGTATGGCTCTGCGTGCAAATGGAAGGAAGTTGCTAACTAGAGCGAGTGCAATTGCTAACTACTGTTAGCTCAATCACTGGAAGTCTATGGGTGTATGCTAGTATGCTAGTAGTATATGCCAGTATCCGCTGACGCTAGTTAGCATTGGCTCACAAAACTACCTCTTAACTTCTTTCATTATGGACACAGAGACATAAAAATGGTATGCACAAGTTCATCTGACTCTGGGGAAGTAGATAAAGGGCCTCAAAATCTCGAAGTATCCCTTTAACCAATAGCTACCTGCATTGACTCTTTTGACTCATCACATTATGCTGCTGCTACTGTTTATTATCAATCCTGTTGCCTAGTCACTTTATCCCTACCTATTATGTACATACAGTGCCTTCACAAAGTATTCATACCCTTTGACTAATTCCACATTTTGTTACGTTACAACCTGAATTCAAAAATGTATTTTTTTATTTTCTTCTCACCCATCTACACACAATTCCCCATAATGACAAAGTGAAAACATGTTTTTAGAAATTTTAGCAAATGAATTTAAAATGAAATACAGAAATATCTCATTTACATACACTACCGGTCAAAAGTTTTAGAACAGCTACTCATTCAAGGGGTTTTCTTTATTTTTACTATATTCTACATTGTAGAATAATAGTGAAGACATCAACACTATGAAGTAACACATATGGAGTCATGTACTAACCAAAAAAGTGTTAAACAAATCAAAATATATTTTATATTTACGATTCTTCAAATAGCCACCCTTTGCCTTGATGACAGCTTTGCACACTTTTGGTATTCCTTCAACTAGCTTCATGAGATAGTCACCTGGAATGCATTTCAATTAACAAGTGTGCCTTCTTAAAAGTTAATTTGTGGAATTTATTTTCTTCTTAATTGAGCCAATCAGTTGTGTTGTGACAAGGTAGGGGTGGTATACAGAAGATAGCCCTATTTGATAAAAGACCAAGTCCATATTATGGCAAGAACAGCTCAAATAAGCAAAGAGAAACAATAGTCCATCATTACTTTAAGACATGAAGGTCAGTCAATATGGAACATTTCAAGAACTTTGAAAGTTTCTTCAAGTGCAGTCGCAAAAACCATCTAGCGCTAAAATGAAACTGGCTCACATGAGGACCACCACAGGAAAGGAAGAACCATAGTTACCTCTTCTCTAGAGGATAAGTTTGTTAGAGTTACCAGCCTCAGAAATTGCAGCCCAGATGAATGCTTCACAGAGTTCAAGTAACAGACACATCTCAACATCAACTGCTCAGAGGAGATTGTGGGAATCAGGCTTTCATGCACGGATTGATGCAAAGAAACCACTACTAAAGGACACCAATAAGAAGAAGATACTTGCTTGGGCCAAGAAACATAAGCAATGGACATTAAACCGTTGGAATGTGTATTTTGGTCTGGAGTCCAAATTGGAGAGTTCTGGTTCCAACTTCCGTGTCTTTGTGAGACTAGGTGTGGGTGAACGGATGATCTTCGCACATGTATTTCCCACCGTAAAGCATGGATGAGGAGGTGTTACGGTGAGATTTATTTAGAATTCAAGGCTAACTTAACCAGCATGGCTACCACAGCATTCTGCAGCGATACGCCATCCCATCTGGTTTGGCTTTAGTGGGACTATCAATTGTTTTTCAACAGGACAATGACCCATCACGCCTCCAGGCTGTGTAAGGGCTATTTGACCAAGAAGAAGAGCGATGGAGTGCTGCATCAGATGACCTGGCCTCCACAATCCCCCGACCTCAACCAAGTTGAGATGGTTTGGGATGAGTCAGACTACAGAGTGAAGGAAAAGCAGTCAACAAGTGCTCAGGATATGTGGGAACTCCTTCAAGACTGTTGGAAAAGCATTCCAGGTGAAGCTGGTTGAGAGAATGCCAAGTGTGTGCAAAGTTGTCATCAAGGCAAAAGGGTGGCTATTAGAAGGATCTCAAATATAAAATATATTTGATTTGTTATAACACTATTTTGGTTACTACATGATTCCATATGTGTTATTTCATAGGTTTGATGTTTTCACTATTATTCTACAATATAGAAAATAGTAAAATAAAGAAATACCCTTGAATTAGTAGGTGTTCTTAAACTTTTGGCCGGTAGTGTACATTGTGTTCTGATGGTCCCTAACTATCCCCATAGGGATATCCAAAGTCAATCCAGATATACCACAAGCATTGTGACCGTGTCGCGTGCAGCTGCACTCTTATGCAGCACTCTGAATTTATGATTACTTGTGTGCTCCCAGCTGTGGGCATGTGGGTGTCACGCCCTGGCCATAGAGTGGCTTTAATTCTCTATTTTGATTAGGCCAGGGTGTGACTAGGGTGGGCATTCTAGTTTCTATATTTCTATGTTTTCTATCTCTTTGTTTTTTGCAGAGTGTGGTTCCCAATCAGAGGCAGCTGTTTATCGTTGTCTCTGATTGGGGATCACATATAAGTTGTCATTCTCCTTTTGGAGTTTGTGGGATATTGTTTTTTGTTAGCTCTGTGAAGCCTGCAGAACGTGACGTTTGTCATTCTTTTGTTGTTTTTGTTTGGTGTTCTGAGTAATTAAAGTATCATGAACACTTACCACGCTGCACCTTGGTCTCCTTCCGACAACAAACGTTACCAAAGATCCCACCACAAACGGACCAAGCAGCGTGGTCAGGAGGACTGGACATGGGAGGACTTCATGGACGGCATAAGATCCTGGCCGGAAGGGATTGCCTCGCATGGGAACAGGTGGAAGCAGCGAGGGAGTCACAGCAATGAAGCAAGCACGAGAGGCAGCCCCAAAACATTTTTGGGGGGGCGGCACACAGGGAGATTGGCAGAGTCAGGTTGTAGACCTGAGCCAACTCCCCGTGCTGACCTCGGGGAGAGAATGACGTGTTATCCGGTTCTGTGCACCATGCCTTCGGTGCGCAGGCATAGCCCGGTGCGCTCTGTGCAAGCTCCCGCACTGGCCGTGCTAGAGTGGGCATTCAGCAAGGACGGATTGTGCTGGTTCAGCGTTCCTGGCCTCTGGTGCGTTTCTTCGGCCCAGGTTATCCTGCGCCAGCTCTACGCACTGTGTCCCCGGTTTGCCAGCAAAGACCACTGCGGCCTGTTCCATCTCCCCACACTTGCTGGGCTAAGGGGGGTATCCAGCCAGGACGAGTTATGCCAGCTCTGTGCTCCAGACCGCCAGTGCGCCTCCAAGATCCAGTGTGTCCTGCGCTGGCTCTACGCACCATGCCTCCAGTGCGCCGTCATAGCCCAGTGCGTCCTGTGCCAGCTCTCCACACTCACCGAGCTAGAGTGGGTATCCAGCCAGGACGTGTTGTGGCAGCTCTACTCACTAGGCTGCCAGTACGTCTCCTCAGTCCGGTGAGACCTGTTCCGGCTCCACATTCGAAGCCTACAGTGATGATCCATGGCCCGAAGCCTCCAGTGATGATCCATGGCACGAAGCCTCCAGTGATGATCCATGGCACGAAGCCTCCAGTGATGATCCATGGCACGAAGCCTCCAGTGATGATCCATGGCACGAAGCCTCCAGTGATGATCCATGGCACGAAGCCTCCAGTGATGATCCATGGCACGAAGCCTCCAGTGATGATATATGGCCCGGAGCCTGCAGTGAGGATCCATGGCCCGGAGCCTGCAGTGAGGATCCATGGCACGAAGCCTCCAGCGTTGATCCGCGGTCCGGAGCCTCCGGCGTATACAGTTTAAGTCAGAAGTTTACATATACAGTGCCTTGCGAAAGTATTCGGCCCCCTTGAACTTTGTGACCTTTTGCCACATTTCAGGCTTCAAACATAAAGATATAAAACTGTATTTTTTTGTGAAGAATCAACAACAAGTGGGACACAATCATGAAGTGGAACGACATTTATTGGATATTTCAAACTTTTTTAACAAATCAAAAACTGAAAAATTGGGTGTGCAAAATTATTCAGCCCCTTTACTTTCAGTGCAGCAAACTCTCTCCAGAAGTTCAGTGAGGATCTCTGAATGATCCAATGTTGACCTAAATGACTAATGATGATAAATACAATCCACCTGTGTGTAATCAAGTCTCCGTATGAATGCACCTGCACTGTGATAGTCTCAGAGGTCCGTTAAAAGCGCAGAGAGCATCATGAAGAACAAGGAACACACCAGGCAGGTCCGAGATACTGTTGTGAAGAAGTTTAAAGCCGGATTTGGATACAAAAAGATTTCCCAAGCTTTAAACATCCCAAGGAGCACTGTGCAAGCGATAATATTGAAATGGAAGGAGTATCAGACCACTGCAAATCTACCAAGACCTGGCCGTCCCTCTAAACTTTCAGCTCATACAAGGAGAAGACTGATCAGAGATGCAGCCAAGAGGCCCATGATCACTCTGGATGAACTGCAGAGATCTACAGCTGAGGTGGGAGACTCTGTCCATAGGACAACAATCAGTCGTATATTGCACAAATCTGGCCTTTATGGAAGAGTGGCAAGAAGAAAGCCATTTCTTAAAGATATCCATAAAAAGTGTTGTTTACAGTTTGCCACAAGCCACCTGGGAGACACACCAAACATGTGGAAGAAGGTCAGATGAAACCAAAATTGAACTTTTTGGCAACAATGCAAAACGTTATGTTTGGCGTAAAAGCAACACAGCTGAACACACCATCCCCACTGTCAAACATGATGGTGGCAGCATCATGGTTTGGGCCTGCTTTTCTTCAGCAGGGACAGGGAAGATGGTTAAAATTGATGGGAAGATGGATGGAGCCAAATACAGGACCATTCTGGAAGAAAACCTGATGGAGTCTGCAAAAGACCTGAGACTGGGACGGAGATTTGTCTTCCAACAAGACAATGATCCAAAACATAAAGCAAAATCTACAATGGAATGGTTCAAAAATAAACATATCCAGGTGTTAGAATGGCCAAGTCAAAGTCCAGACCTGAATCCAATCGAGAATCTGTGGAAAGAACTGAAAACTGCTGTTCACAAATGCTCTCCATCCAACCTCACTGAGCTCGAGCTGTTTTGCAAGGAGGAATGGGAAAACATTTCAGTCTCTCGATGTGCAAAACTGATAGAGACATACCCCAAGCGACTTACAGCTGTAAACGCAGCAAAAGGTGGCGCTACAAAGTATTAACTTAAGGGGGCTGAATAATTTTGCACGCCCAATATTTCAGTTTTTGATTTGTTAAAAAAGTTTGAAATATCCAATAAATGTCGTTCCACTTCATGATTGTGTCCCACTTGTTGTTGATTCTTCACAAAAAAATACAGTTTTATATGTTTATGTTTGAAGCCTGAAATGTGGCAAAAGGTCGCAAAGTTCAAGGGGGCCGAATACTTTCGCAAGGCACTGTACATTAGCCAAATACATTTAAACTCAGTTTTTCACAATTCCTGACATTTAATCCTAGTAAAAATGCGCAGTCTTAGGCTAGTTAGGATCACAACTTTATTTTAAGAATTTGAAATGTCAGAATAATAGTAGAGAGAATGATTTATTTCAGATTTGATTTCTTTCATCACATTCCCAGTGGGTCAGAAGTTCACATACACTCAATTGGTATTTGGTAGCATTGCCTTTAAATTGTTTAACTTGGGTCAAACATTTTGGGTAGCCTTCCACAAGCTTCCCACAATAAGTTGGGTGAATTATGCCCATTCCTCCTGACAGAGCTGGTGTAACTTAGTCAGGTTTGTAGGCCTCCTTGCTCACACACAAACAAAACACCACTTCGAAATTATGGGGTAGTGTGTATAGATCAGTGACACAAAATCTCAATGTAATACATTTTAAATACAGTCTGTATCACAACAAAATGTAGAAAAAAGTCAAATGCGTGTGAATACTTTCTGAAGGCACTGTATATAGCTCAATTACCTCGTTCCCCTGCATATCAACTCAGTACTGTTACCCTGTGTACATAGCCAAGTTATCGTTACTCACTGTGTATTTATTCCTTGTGCTATTATTTTTATATTATTTTTCTTTTTTTCCTCTCTGCATTGTTGGGAATGGCCCATAAGTAAGCATTTCACTGTAAGTCTATACTTGTTTTTTACGGGGAATGTGACAAATCAAATTTGAGGACAACACAAGAGTAAGACGTATGCCTCATCTAGTACATTGAAAAACTATTATTGCGACATGCTACAATGATAATTATACAATCTCAGTAGCCATAAACACTCAAACCTTTTGAGAGGATGGAGATGAGATGGGATGAGGGAGGGTTGGATGGATGGAAGGAGGAGGTTAGACTAAGAGTTGGGCAGAGAAAGGCAATTATATTAGAAGGACAAGGGACTCTTCTGTTCCTCTCTGTTCCGATTCATGAATGATCTCTCTCTCTTTCTCTCTCTCTCTCTCACTCTCACATTGTCAGGCCTAATTTTGTCTAGCTAGGTTTTTCTCAGAGACTCAGAATGCCTTTGTCCTCTATACAAATGGCAGCTGCATCTACTGTAGCTCAACAGGAGAAAAGATATGCGCAGGACAGCATTTCAGGTCTAACTGCTCTCTCCAGAAACTGAAAATTCTAGTTAACTTATGTAACTAGAGTTGCATGGCTTTGAATTTGAACTTCAATGCAGCTACTGTGATTCATGCTTTGAATGATGACTTTTTGTCATATTACATATTTATCATTCTACTGCAGGCTTTATTTACCTCATGGACCTGCATCACCCATAGGACAGCTGTTGTACTCTGTAGGGTGGAGGCCGGGTGGCTCCCCTCCCAGCCATCTCATCTGGCCTCCATCCCGGGCCCCTGGGCCCTACCCTGGCAGACGGCGAGAGCCCCTCCATGGCCCTAGCCTTGAATTATAAACGAGTGATCCCCCCAGCACCCTGTGACACACCAACACCAGTGGTTTGTTAGCGGCAGAGCTGTCGTATGGAAGCAGGAGAGTGCTTGCTGGCAGGGCTTTGGATCCAGCAGGGATTTTACAAATCACACAAAGCATTATTAGGTACAGCACAAACCCCAAGGACCTGCAGCTTTCCTCTGCTTTATCACTTTCAAAAATTTGTTTCAGATTATTCCCTTTTTTGGCTGCTGTCTGTAATATACTTTGGGGCTCTGTGAGTTGAGGTGGGGTTGGGTGTCTTGTTCATTAGCTGGCAATGTTACTGTACCTCTATAATTCTGTTTTCATCTCCCTCTGATATCTTCCCTGTGGTGATGGTGCTCGTCAGAGAGCGTCTGCTGTTCCCTCAGGGACCTGACCTGTTGTGAACACGAACACCAGCCCAAAGCTTGGCTGAATTGACTCTCCCCAGCAGGCCTGTATGACGCATCCTGTTTGAGGCTGGACTTTCTGAAGTTCAAATAAAGTGTCCAGTTATTCACACCCTCTCTGAATACTGAAGATAGACAGGGAACGTTTCAGGTCATATTTAGCTTCTGTTCTTATGCTTTAAGCAATATGTTTTTGAAAATTGCTATCTTGCATTTAATGATTAATTCATTCTCTCGACAGTTTTTATTGCCATGCTGCAACTTATTGTTATAGAGGTTATCTGAAACATTGTCCCATCTAGATTTAATGGAATAAAAGTGGAGGAGTGAGAGGAGGAAAGGGAAGTGGAGGAACGCATATGGAGTCTATTTGCATCAGCTGCCTCTCTCTCTCTCTCCATTAAAACCAGTGAAAGAAGTCCCTGGCACAGTACATTAGCTCGCAACCATGTTAACATAAATCAGATTAGGACAGGAAGCCACCATGCCTCTCCTGCCCCCTCTCTATCAGGCCGCCCTGGCATGCTGATCAAGCTTTCAATGCTAGTTTTACGCTAGTTTTACTTAGGGGTTAACAGAGCTCACCTCATTGTTCACCCAGCACAGCAGCATATGGTTCTGTTATACTGGTTCAGTAGACCTAGTGCAGGTTCTCATTAGAGTCAATGTAATCTCCTGTCCAGTCCAACTCCAATGACTTACAGACATGCAATCCCATTTGTCTAACTGACCCCGCTATCAGTAATCATCATATTATTGTGAATCCTTTTTATTTAAAAAAAGGTATTTCACCTTTATTTAACCAGGTAGGCCAGTTGAGAACAAGTTTTCATTTACAACTGCGACCTGGCCAAGATAAAGCAAAGCAGTGCGACAAAAAACAACAACACAGAGTTACACGTGGGATAAACAAAATTACAGTCAATAACACAATAGAAAGATCTATATACAGTGTCTGCAAATGGAGTAAGGAGGTAAGGCAATAAATAGGCCATAGTAGCGAAGAATTTACAATGTAGCAAATTAACACTGGAGTGATAGATGTGCAGATGATGATGTGCAAGTAGAAATACTGGTGTGCAAAAGAGCAAAAAAGTAAATAAAAACAATATGGGGATGAGGTAGGTAATTGGATGGGCTATTTACAGATGGGCTGTGTACAGCTGCAGCAATCGGTAAACTGCTCAGAAAGCTGATGCTTAAAGTTAGTGAGGGAGATATAAGTCTCCAACTTCAGCAATTCTTGCAATTCGTTCCAGTCATTGGCAGCAGAGAACTGGAAGGTAAGGTGGCCAAATGAGGTGTTGGCTTTGGGGCTGACCAGTGAGATATACAGTGCATTGCGAAAGTATTCGGCCCCCTTGAACTTTGCGACCTTTTGCCACATTTCAGGCTTCAAACATAAACATATAAAACTGTATTTTTTTGTGAAGAATCAACAACAAGTGGGACACAATCATGAAGTGGAACGACATTTATTGGATATTTCAAACTTTTTTAACAAATCAAAAACTGAAAAATTGGGCGTGCAAAATTATTCAGCCCCCTTAAGTTAATACTTTGTAGCGCCACCTTTTGCTGCGATTACAGCTGTAAGTCGCTTGGGGTATGTCTCTATCAGTTTTGCACATCGAGAGACTCACATTTTTTCCCATTCCTCCTTGCAAAACAGCTCGAGCTCAGTGAGGTTGGATGGAGAGCATTTGTGAACAGCAGTTTTCAGTTCTTTCCACAGATTCTCGATTGGATTCAGGTCTGGACTTTGACTTGGCCATTCTAACACCTGGATATGTTTATTTTTGAACCATTCCATTGTAGATTTTGCTTTATGTTTTGGATCATTGTCTTGTTGGAAGACAAATCTCCGTCCCAGTCTCAGGTCTTTTGCAGACTCCATCAGGTTTTCTTCCAGAATGGTCCTGTATTTGGCTCCATCCATCTTCCCATCAATTTTAACCATCTTCCCTGTCCCTGCTGAAGAAAAGCAGGCCCAAACAATGATGCTGCCACCACCATGTTTGACAGTGGGGATGGTGTGTTCAGGGTGATGAGCTGTGTTGCTTTTACGCCAAACATAACGTTTTGCATTGTTGCCAAAAAGTTCCATTTTGGTTTCATCTGACCAGAACACAATCTTCCACATGTTTGGTGTGTCTCCCAGGTGGCTTGTGGCAAACTTTAAACAACACTTTTTATGGATATCTTTAAGAAATGGCTTTCTTCTTGCCACTCTTCCATAAAGGCCAGATTTGTGCAATATACGACTGATTGTTGTCCTATGGACAGAGTCTCCCACCTCAGCTGTAGATCTCTGCAGTTCATCCAGAGTGATCATGGGCCTCTTGGCTGCATCTCTGATCAGTCTTCTCCTTGTATGAGCTGAAAGTTTAGAGGGACGGCCAGGTCTTGGTAGATTTGCAGTGGTCTGATACTCCTTCCATTTCAATATTATCGCTTGCACAGTGCTCCTTGGGATGTTTAAAGCTTGGGAAATCTTTTTGTATCCAAATCCGGCTTTAAACTTCTTCACAACAGTATCTCGGACCTGCCTGGTGTGTTCCTTGTTCTTCATGATGCTCTCTGCGCTTTTAACGGACCTCTGAGACTATCACAGTGCAGGTGCATTTATACGGAGACTTGATTACACACAGGTGGATTGTATTTATCATCATTAGTCATTTAGGTCAACATTGGATCATTCAGAGATCCTCACTGAACTTCTGGAGAGCGTTTGCTGCACTGAAAGTAAAGGGGCTGAATAATTTTGCACGCCCAATTTTTCCGTTTTTGATTTGTTAAAAAAGTTTGAAATATCCAATAAATGTCGTTCCACTTCATGATTGTGTCCCACTTGTTGTTGATTCTTCACAAAAAAATACAGTTTTATATCTTTATGTTTGAAGCCTGAAATGCGGCAAAAGGTCGCAAAGTTCAAGGGGGCCGAATACTTTCGCAATGCACTGTACCTGCTAGAGCACGTGCCACGGGTGAGTGTTGCTATGGTGACCAGTGAGCTGAGATAAGGCGGAGCTTCACCTAGCAAAGACTTATAGATGACCTGGAGTCAGTGGGTTTTGCGATGTGTAGCGAGGACCAGCCGACGAGAGCATACAGGTCACAGTGGTGGGTGGTATATGGGGCTTTGGTGACAAAACGGATAGCACTGTGATAGACTGCATCCAATTTGCTGAGAAGTCAGAACCGTCCAGAGAAGTAATGCTAGTCCCGCTACTCTACAATGAAAAATCTTTGCTTGGTCAGCATTATGCAGAAGCTCCCTACCTACCCTGTCAGATGTCAGTCAGGTCAGGGATTCACTCCTCTATGTGCTTCACCTCACATCCACTGCCTTAAGCAGCCAGCACAAGGAGCTGACAGTGTGTTGTTGCAAATGCTGAGATGAAAATAAAAAGCTTCAAAAAATGGACATGTAAGAAACGTAGCTTCTTGAATCAGTTTGGGCCCTGAGGTCCTCTAAGGCCCTGGACTTCATGTACAGAAAACTCTGCTGATGCTGCAAGCCATTATACTGGTAAATTACAAAATAAAATAAACTCGAGGGATAGAAAGTATATTGAAATCCAGTGCTTCCAGAAACATGTGGTTCCTGAGCTAATTACGCAATTAACATCTCATGCTTCGAGTAATCTATAATATTCATTATTTTAGCTACCATGGCTAGAAGAAGACATCTCAGTGACTTTGAAAGAGGGGTCTCAAATTAGCCTAGGGGTTTAAAGTGTGGATGTTTGTCTCAGGGGGCTTTCATACCAAATTGGTTTGGAGTAGTTGGTGTATTTTCCCTATTAATTCAGATCGTTTGGACTGGTGTGAACACGATCCACACTCGGGAGCGCACAGAACAACGCACCAGGGTTCACTCAAAAAGGGTGGTCTCCATTCATACCAGAACACTGCAAACATTTGATTGAATGCACGCAGTAGTCTATAACTTTATCTCTGAAACATTCCGTGAGTAGAGGCACATTTATGAGTGTGTCTGACGCAGATTAGGGGAGAGGGGGGCTATACCGGGGATATACCGTAGACCAAAGGGTGGCAGGTAGCCTAGCGGTTAAGAGTGTTGGGTGTTAGTGTCTGAAAGATTGCTGGTTCAAATCCCTGAGCAGACTATTTGAAAAATCTGTGGGTGTGCCCTTGAGCAAAACACTTAAGTTGCTCTGGATAAGATTGTCTGCTAAATGTACATATGCTATTAAATACTTGAGACAATATTTTCTACCACCAACAAAACACCAAATGATGGAATTTCTTGAATGGTGTTGCATCCCTCCAATAGAGTTCCAGACACTTGTAGAACCTATGGCAAGGCACATGGAAGCTGTTCTGGTGGGCCAATGCCCTATTTAGGAACTTCGTTGGGATTTCCTTTGTTTTGGCAGATACCTGTGGGAGTATGTGGGAGTTTTCACAACTGAGATTTCACAGTGGGTTAGAGTAAACTCATAAAGGGAGACCATTTTTGTAAATTATTATTTAACTAGGCAAGAAAGTTAAGAACAAATGTTTAATTACAATGACCGCCTCAGAACAGTGGGTTAACTCCCTTGTTCAGAACAACAGGTTTTTTTTACCTTGTCAGCTCGGGGATTCGATCAAGCAACCTTTCGGTTACTGGTCCAACGATCTAACTACTAAGCTACCTGCCACCCCAATGAGTTACTGGTAATGAGTTACTGAAATTAGATGTGGTGCTCCCTCTTTGTCCTCATTCCATTACTGCACAATCATCACTCAAAAATATGAAAATAAATGCAACAAGAAATGTTTGCTCAGAGTGAATATTTGTCTTTTAGAACATTTCATTGGATATAAACTTGGTATAAATTGCTTTTGAAAAATCATTTGAACCATTGGTTCCCAAGGCCAGATCTAAAGCTAATACACTACATGACCAAACGTATGTGGACACCCTTTCAAATGAGTGGATTTGGCTATTTCAGCCACACCAGTTACTGACAAGTGTATAAAATTGAGCACACAGCCATGCAATCTCCATAAACAAACATTGGCAGTGAAATGGCCCGTACTGAAGAGCTTTCAAAGTGGCACCGTCATAGGATACCACCTTTCCAACAAGTCAGTTCGTAAAATTTCTGCCCTGCTAGAGCTGTCTCGGTCAACTGTAAGTGCTGTTATTGTGAAGTGGAAACGTCTAGAAGGAACAACAACTCAGTTGTTGGAACACCGACTGCGAAACAGGCCTAATTGGCAAACAGCAGTGCCCGACCTCACTAATGCTCTTGTGGATGAATGGAAGCAAGTTCCCACAGCAATGTTCCAGCATCTAGTGGAAAGCCTTCCCAGAAGAGTGGAGTCTACTATAGTAGCAAAGGGGGGACCAACTCCACATTAATGCATGTTTTTGGAAGGAGATGTTCGACAAGCAGGTGTCCACATACTTTTGCCCATATAGTGTATAGTGCATTGTCCCCAAGTTCTCTCATGTGCTATAAATTCCAGGGCTCCAAAAGACAATCTGAAACAGCTGACCACACAATCTAAATCACAGGTGGGCAACGTGAAGCCAAACACATTGGGAATAGAGCCAAGGGAAAGGAGAGTGCCCATTCAGCTGATGGTCAGCAAACTGAGAGGGAGTGAGGCTCTGAAATTGTGTAACACAAATCCTAAGGCAAGAGGGAGATGGGTTCATTTAAGTCCTCACTGCAGTGTAGTGCTTTTTAGGTACTGCTTTGTGATTCTATCTATTGTACAGCAGGGCACTGTACTGTGTATGTGGGAGCTCTTCACTGTTACTGCAACATATAATCGTGTTCAATTTAAAAAATATAAAAAAACATTACATAAACCTATGATTTGCTGTGCATAGCATAATTTTTTATGTGTATTCTTGTGAAACATAGATTATAAACTCATGACTTCGCAAAAATGATGTAACTTGGCATTTGGTTATTAGTTGAAAGCCAGGGCACAGAAATGCAAATCAGGGTGTCCAAAATGTAACTGTACTGTAGGTTTGCTGATGAGGTATAATTCCAATTTTTATGGACTTCAAGATTGCACCATTAACTTTTGTTTCAGAAGTAGCTTGAACTTCCTAATTCAGTGGTGGATGTGTGGACTCAGCAGTCCTCCGAGCTGTGTGGACTTGATGTAAAAATAGTTAAGAGTGAACTTTAGAAAGACTTCCAGCTTGTGTACCTTTGAAAATAAAATGACACCTCCATTGTTCTATGCTCAATTAAGTCTTAACTTGGACCCGTCAAAATGGAGTTTTCACCCCATTTAAAAAGGAGACTTGTTGTTGTACCCAACAAATATATGCAGCATTTGTGTCAGTCATTATGCTTGTTCCCACTCTCAAATCATGTTCAGCTAGAAGATTGGGCATCTGACAGAGGCAGATGGTCAGGGAGGAACAGGGGGCAGAGGAAAGTGTGGCTAGAATATGGTAGCATTCATTACACTAGCTAGGTTTACATCCAATTGGTGACAGATTAATGCGCATTTGGTAACACTTTGGTAACACTATAATTAAATACCCCTCAAAATACACTTAACTAACTAAATCCTGTGTAACAACTAGTAATTACATTGTACTTATGTGAATATAACATGTGCTACGCTTGAAATAGTGTATTATTCCTCATCTGGGATGACACTCGTATTAGATCTGTTTTCTATAATCTCTCAGACACCCAGCGCATCCACAAGGGATCCCAACCATCGTCACAGTTGTTAATGAATTGGATGCAGCTGAGAAGAAGCAAAAAAATATGTTGTGAATTTAGTGTAAACCTGCCCATTTGTAACAAAAAGGTAACAAGCATTCGTTGCTACACTTCTGTAATTACAGACCGCAGTTATAACCAGTAACATGTTGTTATTACACTGTAACTCTGCGTTGTTACAGCTAACTACAATATTTGCTACAGTGTAATAAGGACCCCTTAAAAGGAAGTGCTAACAAGCATTTTCCCACCAGTGGTACGTTTCCACCCAAGTGGCTTTGGGACAAATTTCCTTGACTTTCACAGCCAGAGCTCGGACTTGAACCCGATCGAACATCTCTGGAGAGACCTGAAAATAGCTGTGCAGCCATGCTCCCCATCCAACCTGACAACGCTTGAGAGGATCTGCAGAGAAGAATGGGAAAACTCCACAAATACAGGTGTGGCAAGCTTGTAGTGTCATACCCAAGAAGACTCGAGGCTGTAATCGCTGCCAAAGGTGCTTCAACAAAGTACTGAGTAAAGTGTCTTAATAATCTGTAAATTTGATATTTCAGTTTTATATTTTTTATACATTTTAAAACATTTATAAAAACCTGTTTTCGTTCTGTCATTATTGGGTTTTGTGTGTAGATTGATGAGGGGAAAAAACAAGTTAATACATTTTAGAATAAGATAAATGTAACAAAATGTGGAAAAAATACTTTCCCAGTGTACCGTATATATTGGGCTTGGGCTCATTAAAAATATCTTTAATGTAGGGCTCATCAAATGTACAGTTCAAGTAGGAAGTTTACATACACCTTAGCCAAATACATTTAAACTCACAATTCCTGAAATGTAATCCTAGTTAAAATCCCTGTCTTTGGTCAGTTAGGAACACCACTTTATTTTAAGAATGTGAAATGTCAGAATAATAGTAGAGAGAATGATTTATTTCAGGTTTTATTTATTTCATCACATTCCCAGTGGGTCAGAAGTTTACATAAACTCAATTAGTATTTGGTAGCATTGCCTTTAAATTGTTTAACCTGGGTCAAACGTTTTGGGTAGCCTTCCACAAGCTTCCCACAATAAGTTGGGTGAATTGTGGCCCATTCCTCCTGACAGAGCTGGTGTAACTGAGTCAGGTTTGTAGGCCTCCTTGCTCGCACATGCTTTTTCAGTTCTGCCCACAGATTTTCTATAGGATTGAGGTCAGGGATTTGTGATGGCCACTCCAATACCTTGATGTTGTTGTCCTTAAGCCATTTTGCCACAACTTTGGAAGTATGCTTGGGTTCTTTGTTCATTTGGAAGACCCATGTATGCCTCCTTGCTCGCACACGCTTTTTCAGTTCTGCCCACAAATCTTCTATAGGATTGAGGTCAGGGCTTTGTGATGGCCACTCCAATACCTTGACTTTGTTGTCCTTTTAAGCCATTTTGCCACAACTTTGGAAGTATGCTTGGGGTCTTTGTTCATTTGGAAGACCCATTTGTTACCAAGTTTTAACTTCCTGACAGATATCTTGAGATGTTGCTTCAACATATCCACATAATTGTCCTACCTCATGATGCCATCTATTTTGTGAAGTGCACCAGTCCCTACTGCAGCAAAGCACCCCCCACAACATGATGCTGCCACCCCCATGCTTCACTGTTGGGATGGTGTTCTTCGGCTTGCAAGCCTCCCACTTTTTCCTCCAAACATAACAATGGTCATTATGGTCAAACAGTTCTATTTTGGTTTCATCAGACCAGAGGACATTTCTCCAAAAAGTACGATCTTTGAACCATGTGCAGTTGCAAACCGTAGTCTGGCTTTCTTATGGCGGTTTTGGAGCAGTGGCTTCTTCCTTGCTGAGTGGCCTTTCAGGTTATGACGATATAGGACTCGTTTTACTGTGGATATTTTGTACCCGTTTCCTGTTTCCTCCAGCATCTTCAGCAAAGGTCATTTGCTGTTGTTCTGGGATTGATTTGCACTTTTCGCACATAAGTATGTTCATCTCTAGGAGACAGACCGCGTCTCCTTCTTGAGCAGTATGACGAACGTGGTAGATGAACGTGGTACCTTCAGGTATTTGGAATTTGCTCCCAAGGATGAACCAGATTTGTGGAGGTCTACCATTTTTTTTTCTGAGTTCTTGGCTAATTTCTTTTGATTTTCCCATGATGTCAAGCAAAGAGGCACTGAGTTTGAAGGTAGGCCTTGAAATACATCCACAGGTACACCTCCAATTGACTCAAATTATGTCAATTAACCTATCAGAAGCTTCTAAAGCCATGACATAATTTTCTGGAATTTTCCAAGCTGTTTAAAAGACACAGTCAACTTAGTGTATGTAAACTTCTGACCCACTGGAATTGTGATAATGAATTATAAGTGATATAATTTGTCTGTAAACAATTTTTTGAAAAATGACTTGTGTCGTGCACAAAGTAGATGTCCTAATCGACATGCCAAAAACTATAGTTTGTTAACAAGACATTTGTGGAGTGGTTGAAAAATGAGTTTTAATGACTCCAACCTAAGTGTATGTAAACTTCTGACTTCAACTATATGTGTGGCTCATCTGGCTCAGGTAGCACCAGGCTTGATTTTTCGATCAAAGCTCTAATAAAATCCAGACATAGGCCTATTTATATCCTTTAAAATACTTTTGAAAGACAGTTCCGGATTTGGCGGGAAATACAGGATTACCTGGGAAAATGTTTATTTATTCTCGGGATGGAACATTTGTAAAATGCCAAGAAAATATTCAACCCCACTTCCCACTGCCATTTCCCGCATAATACATTTCATCGACACACAAAAAGATCCCACCAAAAATCTGTCGGCATTGATAAAATTACACATAAACTTCCTGTTTCCATCACAGCTGTGGTGAATTTTTGTATCAATATGACTTTACTTGCATAAAAACTGTGTATAGAAACATGATTAGTAGCTAGGTTTCCATCCAGTTGGCAAGGGTTTTCATGCGAATATTCAAAAATCCACACAAAAAAACAATATCAGCATTTTCCCAGCAGAGATATGTTTTCATCAAATTTACTTGTTGGCTAGAGTGCACGTGTAGCCTACATGATAACATTAACAAAAGAGCAAGATTATTTTTATTATTCAAACGGCAACAAAGCATCGATTATCATGTCAGCAGAATAAGAAGCTAGATATTTATTGGAAAGGATCATCAAGCTCATCAGCTTGCACTTTCACCAGCCTGTGAAGTTCATCATAACTTATTTCATCTGTAGCTTCATAATACAGCAGCACGCTTTCCACTGACATTTCTCGCATCATTCATTTTACCAACACAAAAAGATCTCAACTTGTGTAGCAGCGTATTTTGTTTTTTCAACATTTGGAAAGTTAACCGAACGTCAACATTTTTTTATCCAACGTACTTTACTCCAAGGGTTGGCTGGAAACCTTGTAAGTGATACTAAAGGCAGACGGGTGTTTGAGTGGGCTAAATTAGCAGGCTGCATTAGCTAGCTAAGTAAGTGAAAGTGAAAATGAAAATGTTTAAACAAATATAACTAGCTTTCTTTCTCTCTCTTGCTTTTCCTTAATTTTTGTAGAACTTAATTTGTTCAAAACTGTTAAACTATTGTCTTTCTCTCGGAGTCAACTACTAACCACATTTTATGCACTGCAGTGCCAGCTAGCTGTAGCTTATGATTTCAGTACTAGATACATTCTCGGATCATTTGATTGGGTGGACAACATGTCAACTCATGCTGCAAGAGCTCTGATAGGTTGGAGGATGTCCTCCGGAAGTCATCATAATTACTGTTTGGACTAATTATTATAACCCTAGATCAGCTAGATTTAGGCAAGGGTGTGCAAGGCAGTATTGAATATGTCACTGTCTGTCACCTTGATTACTCCAATCTGACTTTCGACATGTGCACCTACGTTATAAACTTTAATTCGTAGGCTAGGCTGTAGTCAACCTTATGATGGGTATAGGGGAAATTTGTGTATTAGCCTAAACCTATAAATGTTACATTGAGCTGGGTGAATGGAATATGAATGACAATCCTCCAACATGCTGTAATAGAAATAAGGCCATGCTCATAAAAGAAAAAAAACGTCCTCCCCAATCTTGAACAGCACTGATTGCCACTGGTGTCCACGTGAGTGACCAAGTTACAGTAATGGGCCTCAACATCACCTTCTAACCAGACAGCACTATAGTGGTCAAAACAAAAACCAATCAGCAATAAGTGTACTAGCAGGTGAGGGCATTCACAGCCGACTGCTCAGACGAGCTCCAGCTAGACGTTTTTTCATGATTCTAGGTCTCGCCGGATTAGCGAACAACAGTTTTTTTTTGGTGATGTACAGTACTTCAGCACAATGAGTTACACATGTAGTTCTATGCTCCTCCTCTCCAGCAGCCCAATTGGAAGCCACCATCCTGAGGAGGAGAAAGATTCACTATGTGTGGAAGCTCAGTGAGGCGAGCCTACATCACATCAGCATGGGTGAAGAATGGTCTGCTAACCTCAGGATCACTCTAATGCTAAATAGTTTTCATTCCTACAGGGAGCTGCTAAATGAAGTACCCCATATATACTTTAGTTCTTCTACTAGGCAGTTACTTTATATCTCACTCAAATTAAATGAAACACTGCTTAAGAACTGTAACATAATTGGGCAATTCATAGACAGTTTCAGGCTTTTAGTGTGTTGATTATTTAGTCAATAATCAACACATTTCCTATCTTAATTCTCACCATTATCTGCAATAGACTGCGCTACTGTATCAACACAGCTAAGCACTACCTCAACAGTGTTTTTAATTCAAATATTACTTGTGATATATGATATAGTCTCACTCAGAGAGTAATACTGCAACTACCTGAGGACATGCATTTAGATTCAGTTATCTGCCTTTACTCACTGTAATTGCATCTGATGGCCTCCAAACGTTTAGAATATTTCAGAAGGGTGTAATGGACGTCTGAATCAATTACCTGCAAATCCCATCAAAGTGCAGTGTATAGTCTCAGAGAAGCAGATCAGACTGACACAACACACTGCCTGCTGAGAGTGACCAAACACTTTATAGTCTATAACACGTTATTAATATATTTATTTGATGAAGATACAGAACATGGTACAGTGGGGCAAAAAAGTATTTAGTCACCCACCAATTGTGCAAGTTCTCCCACTTAAAAAGATGAGAGAGGCCTGTAATTTTCATCATAGGTACACTTCAACTATGACAGACAAAATGAGAAAAAAAATCACATTGTAGGATTTTTAATGAATTTATTTGCAAATTATGGTGGAAAATAAGTATTTGGTCAATAACAAAAGTTTATCTCAATTCTGTGTTATATACCCTTTGTTGGCAATGACAGAGGTCAAACGTTTTCTGTAAGTCTTCACAAGGTTTTCACACACTGTTGCTGGTATTTTGGCCCATTCCTCCAGATCTCCTCTAGAGCAGTGATGTTTTGGGGCTGTTGCTGGGCAACACGGACTTTCAACTCCCTCCAAAGATTTTCTATGGGGTTGAGATCTGGAGACTGGCTAGGCCACTCCAGGACCTTGAAATGCTTCTTACGAAGCCACTCCTTCATTGCCCGGGCGGTGTGTTTGGGATCATTGTCATGCTGAAAGACCCAGCCACGTTTCATATTCAATGCCCTTGCTTATGGAAGGAGGTTTTCACTCAAAATCTCACGATACATGGCCCCATTCATTCTTTCCTTTACACGGATCAGTCGTCCTGGTCCCTTTGCAGAAAAACAGCCCCAAAGCATGATGTTTCCACCCCCATGCTTCACAGTAGGTATGGTGTTCTTTGGATGCAACTCAGCATTCTTTGTTCTCCAAACACGACGAGTTGAGTTTTTACCAAAAAGTTATATTTTGATTTCATCTGACAATATGACATTCTCCCAATCTTCTTCTGGATCATCCAAATGCTCTCTAGCAAACTTCAGACGGGCCTGGACATGTACTGGCTTAAGCAGGGGGACACGTCTGGCACTGCAGGATTTGAGTCCCTGGTGGCGTAGTGTGTTACTGATGGTAGGCTTTGTTACTTTGGTCCCAGCTCTCTGCAGGTCATTCACTAGGTCCCCCCGTGTGGTTCTGGGATTTTTGCTCACCGTTCTTGTGATCATTTTGACCCCACGGGATGAGATCTTGCGTGGAGCCCCAGATCGAGGGAGATTATCAATGGTGTTGTATGTCTTCCATTTCCTAATAATTGCTCCCACAGTTGATTTCTTCAAACCAAGCTGTTTACCTATTGCAGATTCAGTCTTCCCAGCGCGGTGCAGGTCTACAATTTTGTTTCTGGTGTCCTTTGACAGCTCTTTGGTCTTGGCCATAGTGGAGTTTGGAGTGTGACTGTTTGAGGTTGTGGACAGGTGTCTTTTATACTGATAACAAGTTCAAACAGGTGCCATTAATACAGGTAACGAGTGAAGGACAGAGGAGCCTCTTAAAGAAGTTGTTACAGGTCTGTGAGAGTCAGAAATCTTGCTTGTTTGTAGGTGACCAAATACTTATTTTCCACCATAATTTGCAAATAAATTAATTAAAAATCCTACAATGTGATTTTCTGGATTTTCTTTCTCATTTTGTCTGCCATAGTTGAAGTGTACCTATGATGAAAATTACAGGCCTCTCTCATCTTTTTAAGTGGGAGAACTTGCACAATTGGTGGCTGACTAAATACTTTTTTGCCCCCCTGTATATGATATTATTCATATCATTATCTTAAACCCCTTTCACACTATCGTACTGACCCAAACCAAGCTGCCTCTGACATTTTCTTTTTAAACTGTCAGTTCCAGCACAGTTAAGCAACTATGGTGGATACGTAACCAGTCCAGAACACTTTTTATTTATTTTATTTAACTACACACTACAGCATCGTCTAGCTGGGTTCGGCTCAGTACTGTGAAAAGCCCTTGATTGTTGTTAATGTCAGGCATTATCAGTAAAATTGAGTAGGTAATAGGTTGAGGCGTACGTTGGTAGGTTGAAGCGTACATGTACACATCTGTGTCTGTGTTTATGCATGATGTAAAATAAAAAATTAACCATTGCACAACAGTATTGCAAAAACAGCCACCCCCTCATACATACACATGTTATAGAGATTGGATGCCAGATGGGTTTCCTCAGACAACGTCATGGCAGATGCAGAGTAACCACCTCCAGCCCCAGGCACTGTTCTCCTCTACGTGTTGTTATCACTACCTCATGGTCCCACTCCCAGGTCCACACCAGAATACCTTTCCTTACCATACATACCAAACACCCACCATTATTCAATGATGTATGTTAAATTATGTTTATTTCACCTTGCTAGGGGAAATGTTTACATAGCAACGCAGAGATTGGCTTGTCTCAAGGAGGTTTTAGTGAACGGTAGCATGGGGAGCATTATGGCAGACATCCACACAGCCATCTATGATAACGTAGGCTAAAGAACGAAAGGAGAGCGAATAAACTCCCATATTCTTCAATACAAACCAGATCACTAATAACTCGCATTGGCAGGCACAGTACAGCCTATGTACAGTATACAAAGTGATTTGTGTGGACAGAAGACAATGGATGGAGAGTAGAACTGACAGACGGCCGGCCATTAGAGGTGTGAGGATACTCTTGTGACACCTACTGGTCTGCATAGTTTCAATTTCCATCCTTTTGAGCGGCTCATAGAAAAGCTGGAATAAGGGAGACACTTTGCAGATGATGAAAATATATGACAATTAATTGGTCTCAGATATTTGAGGAAATGTACTTAAAATGAATAAAAATGCTATGATGCCCCAGTGAAACATCACAATAGCTTATGTCTGTATCAAAAGTCATTTGTAATACTGTTCTATTAATGTATTATCTAATTTCAGTGTTTTAATGGGTTGGACATGGACCTTATAGATAGACCTATGGTACTATCCATTAGTAAATATGTATTGATCTGAAATTGAACAGTCTGCCTAAATGAATTATCACATACTGTAGCTACATTTGATTCACTTCCAGATATCTCACGTGACTTTTACACATGAGATGAATATAATTCCATTACAATAATAAGTTGTGCTAAAAACAAACAAAAGATAACTATTGGAAAATATATTGTGTCTGTAAAATGTATATAGTATGTATAAGATGGAAGTAGAAACGTATTAGTTTAGTCAAGTTAGGTGAGGGGTGGTAGGGTTAGGGGACAATAGTAAAGGAAAATATATAAACAAATATATATATACAGTTCCAGTCAAAAGTTCAGTTTTTTTCTACATTGCAGAATAATAGTGAAGACGTCAAACTTTGAAATAACACATATGGAATCATGTAGTAACGAAAAAAGTGTTAAACAAATCAATATATAGTTTATATTTGCGATTCTTCAAAGAAGCCACCTTTTGCCTTGACAGATTTGCACACTCTTGGCATTCTCTCAACCAGCTTCAAGAGGTAGTCAGTCACCTGGAATGCATTTCAATTAACAGGTGTACCTTGTTGAAAGTTAATTTGTGGAATTTCTTTCCTTCTTAATACGTTTGAGCCAATCAAAACCATCAAGCACTATGATGAAACAGGCATACATTCTACAATGTAGAAAATAGTGAAAATAAAGAAAAATCCTTGAACGAGTAGGTGTGTCCAAACTTTTGACTGGTACTGTATATGTTTTATAAATACATTATGGGGATTGGAAATGATGCAGACAATTATATAGATGAAGCCACAATCTATATGTAATATTAAAGCCCATCTATTCCCTAAAGATAAAATAAATAAATCATGCACTTTCAAATAAACTATAATTCTTTCATCGTCAAACGTAACTAATTGAGACTAATTGAGGTTTTGATATACCAAACGATTGTACCCCAATTACCATTAATAAAATGTTTTACGCAAAGAAAAGACACACAATTGTTATGAGCGCGCTGATGTAATTAACTTGTGAGATCCACGGCTGTGCAAACATTGGCCGACAGCTTTCCTGCGTCTCATCAAGAATGTCAAACGCTCCTCGGTCACAGGCTCACAGCGGCCACTGGTAGGAATGTCTGGGTTTTGTTTAAACTCTGCTGCTTTCATCGCTTCAATCTATTCGTTTCAATGCTGCGCTTCGCTATTTCCCGGACCCTGAGAATTAGCCTACTCCCTTAACTCATCACTCGAGCCACCTATCACCGCTTTCCTCTCAAATCAGTGTAACTATAGGTACTGAAGCAGTGCCATCGAACTTCAAAACCCGCTCGACTGGGATGGATTCACCGCGGTTTCTCACACAATTTCTACCAAGTGTTAGGGCTAAATAGTTTGCAGGTATTTATTTTCGTGGGGACTGTGGTGAGAGAATTTATACTCCTATATTGTGTTTCCTTTTTATAGGTGGAATAAAGAACTTCGCACCAGAACATATATTATGGGAATGTATATGCAGTTGCTGCTTTTGCAGTATTTGGTTTCGAGTTTTATGTGCAATGCTCTCGCTTTCGTCGAAGAACCCACAGATAAGCATGCGAAGTCGGATGGATATTGCGGCAGGATTTTACGGGCACAGACACAGGGTACACGGAGAGATGGCTACAATGAGTTTCGGCTAAGAGTAGAGGGGGACCCCGAAAACTACCAACCTGCTAGCATCTACAGAGGTATGCAACTAGAGCACATTTTACTTAGTTACTTACTTGGCTTTTGTTATATCCACCAAATTGAAGTGGCTTTGAAATGACAACTATCAAAAAGTAGCCTAACACCAAAGTCAAGTTTAAGTTCCGTGCACAAGTGACTTCATTTCGTAAATGTAGCCAACCAGAGTAGGCTACTTATCACACCTCATTATGTCACTTGAAATGCAAAACATATAGGGACAGTTGGAAATTTACAGGGGGTGGGGTTGGTCCAACTCAAGGTGTCATAAAACAAATGCACCACCCCTCCCCAATGCAGTGTTCATTTTGGCACTCTTTAAAAAAAATTTTTTTATAGTCTTAGTCATTTTGACTAAAATAGCCTTAAGTCTGAGTCAGATTTGTCATTTAAATAATGATTTAGTCTTATTGTCAAAATAGCACAAACAGTGGCCCATTTTAGTCAACAAAATGCCCTTTCATTTTAGTCACATCACATTTGTATTGCCTCCATTAATTTATAGTAAACAGAAATCACTGACTTCCATTTGATCAAACATACATAGCCTTGTCATACTGACATATTCTTCTGCAAAACATCATATTTTCTTCCAAGCATAACATATTTTCTTCCCAACAGCAGAAATATGACCGACAAGTAAATAATATATAACAATTATCTGGCCATGTACGGGGACCTAATTCAGCCTACCTAGATATTGCATATTACATACAAAACAAGCACACACACAAGCAGAGAGAGTGGGAGAGTAGTACAATCACCAGATGCAAAGTAGTATGGGTTGCACCTCTGTCACTCAGTTGTCATTGTTATCAACGTTCCACGGACGTTGCAGCCACATTGATGTCCAAAAGTAGAATGGGGCTAATGACTTTGAACTGGAGCTAATGACTGTTTCGCCCAGTGATGTAGTCGAGTCACTAAACCTCGAGTCAGAATCGAGTTCCAGGTACCTTGTGTTCGAGTCCGATTAAATAATGAGTCACCAATGGTCGAATCACGAGTCAAGTCACAAGTCCCTATGGCTGAAGTCCTCGTGCTTGAGTCCTGGTTCAAGTCTGAGTCACTGGGTCCACATTAATTCAAAATAAAGTTATTTACCCAGTCAGATATAGTGTAGTGGGATTTAGTCAATAAATTGTTCGCTATTCATTTCCCTTTCTTTCCATGCCACCAAGGCCACGTTCAGTTGCAAAACATACCTGAACGCTGCAGATAGAAATTATATTAACAGAGCCAACATTATTTCTTATTCAAAATGTCAGAGAGGCATGTTTGTTCTACATAGAAATATTCTATCTGAACGTTCCAAAACGTTGCTTCCTGCTGAACGCGCCCCAGGTTTTTAGCTATAGCTAGCTAATGAGGTAACATGACTGAACAAGGTGTTGCCTAAACAAATAGTTAACTGTCCAGTCAGCAAGTAGCCTAATTTTTAGAAAAGCCCGGTATACGCTTTATGAATGTAAAATGCACAATAGAAAGAAAAAAACGTAGCGCTGATATTGTGGGTTATATCTTTTATATGGTAATGGCTAGAATCAAGCAATTTTGTCAAGAGCATATGAGGGAGACTTGGTTAGTATGTTGGTTACAGAACCTGGCTATGAAATACAGTGGGATAAGTGTGAGGGTTGAGTGAGACTACAAATTCAACAACTTTTCTATACTCAAGGGAGTATTGTATTGTTTTATTTTCCTAAAGCAGCTTGTGCTTCTTAACTAGGCAATGGGTAACTAACTAGAAGTCTGGTGGTGACTAGTTAGCTACATGGAAGCAAGCATTGCCTGCGCGATATGTGTATTCGAAGCCTGTCTGCCCACACTCATCGCTTGCTCGCCTGCAGCTCACCAGCTGATGTAGGCTAGGGTGAGTGTGCCACGTCCTTCCCACTGCTGAACAGAACTGTGCTGCTAATATGAATTGTGCTGAAAATCTCTCCAAAAACTTTTGTCCATTCCATTTAGTAGTCAATGTTAGTCAACTGAAATTATTTCTATTTTTGTTAAGTTGCAGTTTTTTTCTGGTTCTATTTAGCAGTTCTAGTCATGTCAATTGAAAAATCGATGTTTGAGCAATATTTTGGTCACTTTTTGTTGACACAAATACTGCCCCAATGTAAAAAAAAAAAGAAGAAAAAAAAAGGTTTTCACATAACCCTCCCCTTGCACTTTAGCATGCTTTTGTGGCACAGTCAATGCCACACAGGGCTATGGGCCAGAAGGTTGCAGGTTCGCCGACCACCGTGGACGCACGCACTCTCTCTGCCTGTTTCATTACACTAAGATCAAAGTCGGCTGCAGACAATGATCAGCTAGGGGGAAATCAGATTTTCAACATTTTGATGCCATATGTATAATTATATAAAATATATGAAATTAATTTTCCACAAATTTCCTGTTCCAATGCACCACGCAACCAATAAACGAAGCATAATGACTCCGGCACTTTACATTGTTAAACATCACAATAAATAGACTGTCAACCTCGAAAAACAGAAAATACCCCTTTCCCTATCTTGTAGGCCTACCCAGTATTAAATGCTTTTAAATATTTTTGGTGTTTTGTAACGGATGTCTCTTTCCATTCATCAAATGGCCACTGCACATTTTGGATTGATTTATTTTATTTGTCAGTAATTTTTTGTTGTCTTTGGGATATACATTTTTTTTTTAGATATGCATGTTTTACGTATTTTCTACCAGCATGTCACATGTGCAAGCAGAGGGAAGACAAGTCTAGACCACCGTTACTCCACACACAGAGACGCATACAAAGCTCTCCCTCGCCCTCCATTTGGCAAATCTGACTATAATTCAATCCTCCTGATTTCTGCTTACAAGAAAAAAATAAAGCAGGAAGTACCAGTGACTCGCTTAATACAGAAGTGGTCAGATGACACTGATGCTATGCTACAGGAGTGTTTTGCTAGTGCAGATTGGAATAAGTTCCGGGATTCATCCAATGTCATTGAGGAGTATACCACCTCAGTCACCGGCTTCATCAATAAGTGCAACGAAGACTTCATCCCCACAGTGACCGTACGTACATTTCAGAAACAGAAGCCATGGATTACAGGCCACATCCGCTATACACTTATAAGAAATCCCGCTATGCCCTCAGATGAACCATCAAACAGGCAAAGCGTCAATACAGGACTAAGATTGAATCCTACTACACCGGCTCTGACGTTCGTCGGATATGGCAGGGCTTGCAAACTATTACGGACTACAAAGGGAAGCACAGCCGAGAGCTGCCCAGTGACGCTAGCCTACCAGACGAGCTAAATGCCTTTTATGCTTGCTTCAAGGCAAGCAACACTGAAGCATGCATGAGAGAACCAGCTGTTCAGGACGACTGTGATCACGCACTCCGTTGCCGATGTGAGATACTTTTTGAAATGTTTTTTAAATTTGATTTAACTAGGCAAGTTTAAACAGGTCAACATTCACAAAACCGCAGGGCCAGATGGATTACCAGGACTTGTACTGGCAAGTGTCTTCACTGACATTTTCAAACTCTCCTGGACTGAGTCTGTAATACCTACATGTTTCAAATACCTACATGTTTCAAAAGACCACCATAGTCCCTGTGCCCAATAAAGCGAAGGTAACCTGCTTAAATGATTACCACCCCGTAGCACTCATGTCGGTGCTTTGAAAGGCTGGTCATGGCTCACATCAACACCACCATGATGGAAACCCTAGACCTACATCAATTTGCATACTGCCCCAACAGATCCACAGATGACGTAATCTCAATTGCATTCCACACTGCTCTTTCCCACCTGGACAAAAGGAACACCTATGTGAGAATGCTGTTCATTGACTACAGCTCAGTATTCAACACCATAATACCCAGAAAGCTCTTCACTAAGCTAAGGACCCTGGGCCTAAACAACTGGATCTGCAACTGGATCCTGGACTTCCTGACGCCCCACCCCCCCAAGTGGTAAGTGTAGGCAACAACACATCTGCTATACTGATCCTCAACACTGGGGCCCCTCAGGGGTGTGTGCTTAGTCCCCTCCTGTACTCCCTGTTCACCCATGACTGCATGGCCAAGCACAACTCCAACACCATCATGAAGTTTGCTGACGACACAACAGTGATAGGTCTAATCACAGACAATGATGAGACAGACTGAAGGGAGGAGGTCAGAGACCTGGCAGTATGGTGCCAGGACAACAACCTCTCCCTCAATGTGAGCAAGACAAAGGAGCTGATCGTGGATTATAGGAAAAGGGGGGCAGGACAGGCCCCCATTAACATCGGGGCTGAAGTGGAGCGGGTTGAGAGTTTCAAGTTCCTTGGTGTCCACATCACCAATGAACTATCATGGTCTAAATACATCAAGACAGCTGTGAAGAGGGCACAACAACACCTTTTCCCCTCAGGACACTGAAAAGATTAGGCAGGATCCCAAGATCCTCAAAAAGTTCTACAGCTGCACCACTGGTTGCATTTTCGTCCCAGGATGGCCCAAAAAATTGTCAAAGATATGTTTTTACACTGCTGCTACTCGCTGTTTATTATCCATGCATAGTCACTTTACAAATGACCTCGACTAACCTGTGCCTCTGCACATTGACTCGGTACCGATACCCCGTTTTTATATAGTATCGTTATTGTTACGTACTTTTCTTTTGTTACTATTGGATTTCCAAAATTTTTTTACTTTTAGTTTATTTAGTAAATCTTTTCTTAACTCTATTTTCTTGAACTGCATTGTTGGTTAAGGGCTTGTAAGTAAAGCATTTCACGGTAAGGTGAAATGCGACAAAGGCGTATGCGACTTACGATTTGACACACACATACACACAGTGTGAAGATTTTTAAAAGGGACCGGGATTGCACTATAAAGTCGAGGACCTATTTCCATTGTGGTCCCTATTTTATTTTACATAAATACATATATACAATTTCATAGATGCAGACAAAAAATGCTTGAGGGGGAGTTTAAAGTACAATTCTTACAAGTTTGTCTGTAGTTTATGCTTTATATGTTTGGGGCTGCTGGTGAACCATGATGTGGAGGCATAATCAAAGTGACACTGGACTAGCGCACTTGCCATTGGGGTGTATATAGCTAGGTTTTAATCCAATTGGTCAAAGATTTTCATGCAAATATTCAAAAATGTGCATAATAACAATATGCACATTTGCGAGTTGTTTCCATGCTGTTTAATTAGTGGGCTACCATCTTGAAAGGTACGGGGAAAAAATATATAAATGCAACATGTAGTGTGGGTCCCATGTTTCATGAGCTGAAATAAAGATCCCCCAAATTTTCCAGACACACAAAGCTTATTTCTCTCAAATTTAGTGAACAAACTTGTTTACATCCCTGTTAGTGAGCATTTCTTCTTTCCCAAAAGAATCCTTCCACCTAACAGGTGTGGTATATTAAGAAGCTGATTAAACAGCATGATTATTACACAGGTGCACCTTGTTCTGGGTACAATAAAAGGCCATTCTAAAATGTGCAGTTTTGTCACACAACACAATGCCACAGATGTCTCAAGTTTTGAAGGATCCTGCAACTGGCATGCTGACTACAGGAATTTCCACCAGGGCTGTTGCCGGAGAATTGAATGTTTATTTCTCTACCATAAGCTAAATTCAATGTCATTTTAGAGAATTTGGCAGTACGTCCACAAGGCCTCACAACCACAGACCACGTGTAACCATGCCAGCCCAGGACTTCCACATATGGCTTCTTCACCTGCTGGATCTTCTGAGACCAGCTGATGAAACTGAGGAGTATTTCTGTCTGTAATAAAGCCCTTTTGTGTGGAAAAACTTATTCTGAGTGGATGGGCCTGGCTCCACAGTGGGTGGGCCTGGCTCACCCATAGCTTTGTCCCTGCCCAGTCATGTGAAATTATAGGACAAATTGGGAGAATTATGATCTGGAAGTGACACCGCATCTCAGTATCAGAACTTAAAATACAGCCAGACTGGCCTGCTAATGTTCCTTTCTAGACCTTATAAACGGTTGAGAGTAGACCCACCGCAGATCCAAATGTAATGAAACATTAAAATCACAGGGCTTTATGGCTGTTATTCAAATGACATTTTCACTGCAGCCTAGAGTCGGATTTTGTACTCAAAAACAATAATGCAATTCTTAATTGTATTGTCCCCAAATAAGATCAATTGACTCAATTGTTGCTAAAATGGGAAGAGGTTTGTTCATGATCAGGCATTGCTCTGCTTTCTTTACCTCTAAATCAACCAGACAGGTTCTACAGGTTCTAGTTGGCGCACCTGGACTACTTGTCACGTTCGTAGTAACGATGAGACCAAGGCACTGCGTGATTTGAAAACATGCTTCTTTATTTACAAAGAACACTAACAAAACGACCGTGACGCTAATAATAACGAGGGCTGACATGCAACTACACATAGACAATCACCCACAAACCAAAATGGCAACCTAAATATGATCCCCAATCAGATACAATGATAAACAGCTGTCTCTGATTGGGAACCAATTCAGGCCACCATAGACCTACATTTACCTAGACAATCCCAAAACCCCATAGATATACAAAAAACCCTAGACAAGACAAAAACACACATACCACCCTCGTCACATCCTAACCTAACCAAAATAGTAAAGAAAACAAAGATAACTAAAGTCAGGGCGTGACACTACTGCCCAGTTGAATGGTCATATGCGGCAAAAAGGACATACAGTTGAATTCGGAAGTTTACATACACTTTGGTTGGAGCCATTAAAACTTGTTTTTTCAACCACTCCACAAATGTCTTGTTAAACAAACTATAGTTTTGACAAGTTGGTTAGGACATCTACTTTGTGCATGACACGTCATTGTTCCAACAATTGTTTACAGACAGATTATTTACATACACTAAGTTGACTGTTCCTTTAAACAGCTTGGAAAATTGGAGGGGTATCTGTGTATGTATTTCAAGTCCTACCTTCAAACTCAGTGCCTCTTTGCTTGACATCATGAGAAAATCAAAAGAATGGTGTGAAATTGCAAATCAATCCCAGAACAACAGCAAAGGTCCTTGTGAAGACATAACCTGAAAGGCCGCTCAGCAAGGAAGAAGCCACTGCTCCAAAACCACCATAAAAAAGCCAGACTACGGTTTTGCAACTGCACATGGGGACATACTTTTTGGAAAAATGTCCTCTGGTCAAATGAAACAAAAATAGAACTGTTTGACCATAATGACCATCGTTAAATTTGGAGGAAAAAGGGGGAGGCTTGCAAGCTGAAGAACACCATCCCAACCGTGAAGCACGGGGGTGGCAGCATCATGTTGTGGGGTGCTTTGCTGCAGGAGGGACTGGTGCACTTTACAAAATAGATGCCATCTTGAGGATGGGAAGTTATGGAAGCAACATCTTAAGACATCAGTCAGGAAGTCCAAGCTTGGTCACAAATAGGTCTCCAAATGGACAATGACCCCAGCACACTTCCAAAGTTGTGGCAAAATGGCTTAAGGACAACAAAGTCAAGGTATTGGAGTGGCCATCACAAAGCCCTGACCTCAATCCCATAGAAAATGTGTGGGCAGAACTGAAAAAGAGTGTGCTAGCAAGGAGGCCTACAAACCTGACTCAGTTACACCAGCTCTGTCAGGAGGAATGGGCCAAAATTCACCCAACTTATTGTGGGAAGCTTGTGGAAGGCCACCCGACACGTTTGACCCAAGTTAAACAATTTAAAGGCAAATACTAATTGAGTGTATATAAACTTCTGACCCACTGGGAATGTGATGAAAGAAATAAAATGTGAAATAAATCTTCTCTCTACTATTATTCTGACATTTCGCATTCTTAAAATAACGTGGGAATCGTAACTGACCTAAGACAGGGAATTTTTGCTACGATTAAATGTAAGGATTTGTGAAAAACTTAGTTTAAATGTATTTGGCTAAGGTGTATGTAAACTTCTGACTTCAATTGTAGGTCAATTAAAGTTGTTCCCGAACAAAGCAGCACATATCACACTTAGATGTCGGTAACATCCATGTCAGTCTCTCTTACGTTTGGTTTTGTACACCCCTTCACACAGCTGAAAATTCAATATTTTCGTAATGGAAAATATTTTTCACAGCGGTTTATTTGGTACAATGATTTTCTACACTATACTTGCTTGTTTTGTCACAAACTGAAATGTAGCGAACTATTAGAATTCTAGCAACCAGGAAATGGCCCACATACATGTAGTAGGCTCCACCGGCTGAGTTTGTTTCTCTCTTCTCAGTACCTGGGAGGGTCTGCACTTGGGATGGGACTACTTACTTTATCTTTGACCTATATTCTCTTAACTCCCCTCCTTTCCTGTTTCCAGTGACTCTGTACGCCTCCAGTCCCTCCTATTTTAGAGGCTTTACACTCATCGCTCTGAAGGAGGGGACGGAAGGAACCAGAGACGACCACTATGCTGGCAAATTCCAGGTAATATACTGTGCATGTTTTCTGTGCTCATATTTGAGTAATTATCTTTGTATTACAAAATCACCAAAAAAAAAAAGAGTCAATACATTCCTCCTAAAACCTCAGTAAGAACAGCTAAACGAAAGAGTTGTCTCTCTCGCTCAACTTGCGATGAAAATACACCACCTACTGAGTGAGCGAGTTCTCCAACAGTGAGAACAAACATCCTTAACTACCTCATAATGTAAAAAGGAACAAACCATCCCACAACCTGCTTAGCTTCAGCCCACACTGGCTCCTTCGTCTCCTTGAGTGTGTAACCGTTTTCTGCTCTCAAGGTTTGAATCCCATTTTCATTGGCATCTTCAAATGTCCCTCATGCCACCCAAAATAGATAATCAAATACATTCAATATGCATTATGGTCCTGTTGAGGTCATGACATGATTATTAGAATCACATTAATACTGACTTGTTTTTAGGTCTTTGTAGAAGTTGTTGTCAATAATGTTACATTTCATTAAATATCAAGCAAACCATTCACAGCTGTGGGGGCAAGCCCGCAGCCCGCCCAATGCATTGACGGTGTATCTCAATAGTAGCCACCATTTATATGTATATTTGAGTGATATAAAATAAAAGTGTACTATTTATTGCCTGACAGGTATGTATAGTTTAGGTTAATTTTCCATCCATTGTGGGCTCTGCCCGTCAAACAGAAGAAGGGCAAATTTGCCTGTGTATCTCTAAGCTAGAAATTGATAACAACCTATTGTAAAGTGGGACTGATTGTCATCATTTAATTGCACAAATAATTGACAAATTATTCAATGAGATCAGCATGACACAGCACATTTGATTTCCCATCCTAATGAACATCTGCTGGGAGATGTGCAAAAAACAGCCTCATTCATTTGAAATAAAACTAAAGTATGCGTAGATAAAGTTAGTAAAATACTCCACTTGTGCCTTAGACTTCAGAGAAACAAACACACAGATTTCCTAACCCTCCTCGCTCTTATTTATCTAGGCCAGAGAAGTTATTACCCAGGGAAGCAAGGGAAGCAAACTAAGTTTGTTTGGAGAGAGATGAGCCCAGATTAGATATAACCTTGTGTTTACAGAGATTAAAAGCATCACTTTGTTTCTACGTTGCTATGGATAGACGGACAAGCTGACTCAGTTGCATATCTGCTCGTTAGGTCAAAGAGGGCGAGTGCATTACATGTAGCAGGGATAATACACATTAGCGGTGGATGATCTACAGTGGCAGACTCCTTTAGTGAAGGAATATTATACCACAGCAGGATATGACATAGTGAGGGGGAGATGGTCAACAGGTCAGGGGAAATATATGGTCACCTTGACCAAGTTTCAATAGCCCCCTGTGTCATAATGGCCATGGCGTCTATCCTGATAAAGGTATAGTTGTACCACTCATTTAATCACATTTTTAAGGAGCAGAACTGAACTTCACACCTTTTCCAAAGGAAAAACATTTGGCCTGCTTTCTTTACAGCATCATACTGTTAGATTTGGGTATGATTGAGGAACTATCTTCCTGTAGCTCAGGACCTGAAACAATGATATGCATATTCTTGATACCATTTGAAAGGAAACACTTTGAAGTTTGTGGAGATGTGAAATTACTGTAGGAGAATATAACACAATAGATCAAGATAAAATAAACAAAAAAACATGATTTTATTTTTATTTTTGTTGCATCATCTTTTAAATGCAAAATAAAGGCCATACATTGAGGTAGGAAGCTGGGAATAATTTAGATGTTGTCCACAACAGGGCGACAGTGTGTGTGCAAAGTTTCTGACTGATACATTCAAGAATGAGAGAGCTACATAATATGTAATATGAAGTCTCCCAATTGACGCAGTGATCTAAGGCACTGCATCTCAGCACTAGAAGCGTTGCTACAGACACCCTGGTTCGAATCCAGTCTGTATCACATTAACAGGCTGTTATTGAGAGTCCCATAGGGCTGCGCACAATTGGCCGGGTTTGGCCTGTGTAGGCCGTCATTGTAAACAATTTTTTCTTAACTGATTTGCCTTGTTAAATAAACGTTTTTATTTTTTTAAGTCTGCCAGGTGTCCCTCACGAGTTTGCCTAAATGTACCCAAGTGGCCGAATTGGTCAATTTACTATTTTCTACCATGTAGAATAATAGTGAAGACATCAAAACTATGAAATAACACATAACAAAAAAGTGTTCACCAAATCTAAATATATTTTATATTTGAGATTCATCAAAGTAGCCACCCTTTGCCTTGAGGACAGCTTTGCACACTCTTGGCATTCTCTCAACCAGCTTCATGAGGTAGTCACCTGGAATGCATTTCCATTAACATGTGTGCATTGTTAAGTTAATTTGTGGAATTTCTTTCCTTCTTAATGCGTTTGAGCCAATCAGTTGTGTTGTGACAAGGTAGAGGTGATATATAGAAAAAGGCCCTATTTGGTAAAAGACCAAGTTCCATATTATGGCAAGAACGGCTCAAATAAGCAAAGGGAAACAACAGTCCATCTTTACTTTAAGAGTGTGTTTTCTGTCCAAGTGATCTCCTTTTTTAAAAGCTTTTCTCACAAACCCAGCCAGCGTCAAAGCTTTTAATGGAAGGGAACAGCAGTAGTGTTACCATTACCATCACAGCTGCTGTATTTGTATAAAGCACAGTTCATTGCTGTTTTTATTTGGACCAGAGATTGCACGCAACTGTTATTTAGTAGCATCCTTGAGCTAGCTCTCAAGGCTGAAGCTCACTGCAGCATGACATTGATGTTCTGTTTTATTTTTTTTACATTTAATGTCAATCTGCTAATAAAGTATACAGTAATATGAGGTATAACTCTATATATTGATTATCTAGTACTGTAGCAAACATGTTCAGACATTTGTACTGTTTGAAAAATATCACATAATAAGATTTGATATCAGAGATTGCTTGAACATCTCTACGGGTTTCCGTAGTAATGTAAGTGTTTGATTGATAGGAGGCTCAAGGCAAATGTTTAGTGCTCTCGAGTCTGGAGATTTCCATCGAGATCGGAAGAAACACGCTACTTTTAAATCACATGTTGTGACATTTGAAATATTGTGTTAGAAAGTTACATCCGCCCTGAGTCTTTTGCCAAGCTATCATTTATTCCATGTCTTGATTTTCTCCCATCTGCATCTCCTTGAAAAGACACATACTTTAGCAGGCGCTGCGAAGCATCTGTGTTTGCTGTGTCACCCGGGATGGAATGACTATGAAAACAGCAGTGTTCAGCTGCTCCTCCAGACTCCCCCCTCCCCCTACAAGACAATGGAATCATTCCCTCCTCCTTCCCACAGGGTAACAAATAGATATAGGCTGGGTGTTCTGTAAGAAAAGCACAGTTTCCGAAGTAACTCAACTCCAAGTTCAGCTTCCTCCTATAAATGTGTTGTTTTCCTCAGCACTGTCAGTTGTTTGTAGCTGCCTGTGACTGACAGGACCTCAATGGTGAAGAGGCACAAAAAGACATTTCACTATGAGTATAATGAGGCCTAAGGAATACTATGGAGGAATCCTGGTGGAGCTTATGTGAGTCAGAGAGAGAAAAGAGAGAGCCACAGAGAGAAAGAGACAAAGACAGAGAGAGTGAGAGATACTAGTTATAGGGAGGGAAGACTGGGCTCACGGGTGCCTAGACAGAATGCAAATTGAAACAATTGTCAGTATCAATGAAGACTTTTTCTTCTTCTTCTAAAAGACCTCCAGAAGGAATTCTTCCTCTTACACAAATTTATCAAGGAAAATTGCTTCCCTCCCTTACTTTCTGTCATGTGTAAAGCATCTGGCTGTTAGATCAATATGATTGTGGAGTCAGGGCAGCTGGCGAACATTCAACGGGGCCCCAGAGGTCATCTCTGTGTGAGTCTGGTGCTCGTCACGCCTGGCTTTTATTACTCTCATGGCCGTGACATAGAGGGGGACTGGGCTGGACACGCCATGGACTCACAACACTGTTTTACCACTGTTTCATTGCGTAATTTGGAGTATAAATAAATTAAATGCAATTATTTTATTACTGTCCTACTTTCAAGGACAGGTGAAGGGATGCCTAGATTGTTATACACTGTACACTCAACTGTCAGTCAACCAGTCACATTTGTAGAGAGATGAGGTGAAACAACATACCTACAGTGGAATTCAATGTTATAATGTATTACGACAACTCTGTTATTGTCACGTTCTGACCTTAGTTCCTTTGTTTTGTCTTTGTTTTAGTATGGTCAGGGTGTGAGTTGGGGTGGGCAGTCTGTTCTTTTTTCTATGATTTGGGATTTCTGTGTTTGGCCTGGTATGGTTCTCAATCAGAGGCAGCTGTCAATCGTTGTCCCTGATTGAGAACCATACTTAGGTAGCCTGTTTTCACCCTTGAGTTGTGGGTGATTATTTTCTGTTCAGTGTTTTTTCAGCACCATACAGGACTGTTCGTTTGTCGTTTTATTTGTTTTTGTTCAGTGTTCATTACGTTATTAAAAATATGAACACTTACGACGCTGTGCATTGGTCCTCACCTTCCACCATCAATGGCCGTTACAGTTATCTATCATTTTGAACTGAAGACATCTGAGTTTTCATCAGTTTTAAGAGAAGTTGTTCACATATCAAACTACACAAAACAGATTATTACAGTATGTGTAATGCCAGTGTTGGCATCTGAAAAGGATTCCATGTGAAAACATTCAGCCACGTGTGACTGTGAAATACACTATTGATCCTGGTATGAGGGCGTAGTGGAGTGTGACGCAGCAGCGAGTTGACAACAGAATACAAATTACAGCCTGTCTAAAACACTAAACCATTGGTTTATTACAAGGAGCCCTGAATTATAGCATAGATCAATAATGAAAATGAATCACAAGTCTGAGTTGTGATAATTAAAACATTCAACTTTATCGGCACAGACGTAGTGAGCAGAGCACCATGGGTGAAAATTAAAATGCGTTTCTCAAAGATTCGTGATCTATTTTTGAAAATGGAAAATGTTATTGACTCAATTACTTTTTTTTGCATCTATAAATTGTTTATTCTTTTGCTTTTTGTCCATAAAGGGATTTTGGTGAGAAGTGTTGTAATTCTGACTGGTTTCCTGTGTTCCCTAGATCATAGATGAGGAGGACACCCAGTTCATGACCAACTGTCCCCCGGCTGTGACGGAGAGCACCCCCCGCAGGAGGACCCGGATCCAAGTGTTCTGGACAGCACCACCTTCTGGCAGCGGCTGTGTCATCCTCAAGTCGGTACCTTTTAAAAAAATACTGATACTATTACAACAGTTATTACACTACTACCACTACCATTAACCACTGTTACTGGGATTTGTTCATTTATTTGTTTGCTTTTGCAGAAGCAGCAGGCAACTCTTTCTGAGTTCCACAAAAAGCACAAAACACTGTGTGTGTGTGTGTGTGTGTGTGTGTGTGTGTGTGTGTGTGTGTGTGTGTGTGTGTGTATTTAATGTGTTTGAGTGTCCCCTCAGTAATATTTCTTATTTAAATCTAGAAGAGAAGCATTTAGTTTCTCGTCAACCATCATCCAGGAAAGACTGGCATGCATGTTGTTGATGTAAGTTCTGTATGTGCAAGGCGCAATGCTCTGTTTTGAGCCAGCTTCTAGCTTTGCCAAGTCTTTCTTTGCTTCACTTGACCATATTACCGGACAGTAATCAAGATGGGACAAGACCTGTTAATGCTAACAATTATTTGTTTCAGAATACTGTTTCTCTATATTGATACAGATGTGGTCAAATATGCTAACATTTATTTGTTTCAGATTACTATTTCTCAATATTGATACAGATGTGGTCAAATATATTAGCACCTTAGCACCTTAGCACAATTCACAATTTCTTCTAAAATAAGAACAAATTCTTATTTACAATGACAGTCTGGCAAGAGGCAGAATTCCTCTTGTGGGGATGGGGGCTGGGATAAAAAACAAAAAAAACAACATTGTAAGACAAAACGGACAACACAGACATATGACACTGTCAACAGCACAAATACAACAGCAAACAAAGTGTGTGTGTGTGGAGGCATGTGTGTGGTGTGTTTGAAGTTCAACAACATGCTTCCTCACATATGGCAACGCAAACTAGTGACATCAGGTGACAAACTAGAGACAACTACATGTCTGCGTGTTGCTAGGGATGTCCACCCGACAACCCTGTAGAGATCACAATGGTGAGTTAGACATCTCAGATTGGTGACCAAACGAGGGGCTGCATGATACAGAGTCAAGAGCCTTCAGTGTAGAGCTTGAGGCTTGCACATACATAGTATCACCGTAGTCCAACACAGAAAGAAGTTTGACGAATCAACTCTTTTCTGGCGGCAAAGAAAAAAACAAGCTTTATGCCAGTAATAAAACCCAATACGCATCTTGAGTTCCTGACAAGGCTCTTTACATGGGTGGTGAAGCGCAACTTCTCATCTACCCAAACTCCCAGATATTTGTACGTCTTCACTTGTTCTATAGAATGGCCTTCCAAGGTAGTAATTACATGGTTTTCAGAGTGTTTAGGATAGGAAAATACTATGCATTTTGTTTTTAAGGAATTCAGAAGAACCTTCAAGTCATACAGCTTCTGTTGAATGCTAAACGCTGTTTGAGCTTTTTCAAAAGCCAAAGTCAAACTGCTGCAACTTGAATAGAGAACAGTGTCATCCGCATAAAAATGAACATCAGCTGTCTCAATATGTCTCCCAATGTTGTTGATATAAATAATAAACAACAGGGGACCAACAGGGGACCTAAAATGAATCCTTGAGGCACACCCGAGCACAACTCTATGGTGTCCGACTTACAACCATCACACACTGGATTTGATTTGACATGTAGTTCACAAATCACTACAGAGCATGACCAGTAATCCCAATATACTTCAATCTCTGCAGCAAGACAGTATGGTCCACAGTGTCAAATGCCTTTGACAAGTCTATGAATACAGACACACAATGCAGCTTCTGATCCAGGTCACAATGCCTATCATTCAAAACCCTCAAAGTGTGTTTTGACAGTGCTGTAGGCCTTAAGGTAGGCCTTAAGCTGCTTATTGACAAGGGACTCCAATACCTTTGCCAGGACAGGCAATTTAGATATGGGTTGATAGTTATTAGAGAATGTTTGTTGCATACATCCTGGAATAGTTTATGGAAATAAGAAAAGGCTAATTCAACATCGGGGATGAATTCAACTCAATTCCAGGCAATTAAAAAAAAAACTCTTGAGTATCAAACTCCAGTTTGATGATACGTGGAGGTAGTTTAGGAACCATCCCTTACATAGACAGTAGTACAGTGATAACTTATATAGTTATAGTGTTGTTTGAAATAAGATCAATCAAAGACCATTTTAGAGGACACTTTGCATTCAACCTTGTTACATTGTGAACAATCAGAGTTTATCAGAGTTGGATGTCAACCAATCTAGGTTCAGGTCACCCATAAGCACAAATTGAGATTTGACATTCTGTGAGTGTAATCAAAAAATACAATCCAGGAGCCATCAATAGCAGATGAGGGTCAATAACAACAGGAGACAACAAGATTCAAGGATGCGCAGGGATTTATGTTGAAAGACAGATATTCACATTGCTTGGGTTTGGTAGAAGAAGTCAGAATGATCGCTGAAAACGTCTTTATGTATATAGCAACACCACCACCCTTAGATTTTCGTTCAGACCAAAAAACATTGTAACTATCAATGCTGTCGGGCTGTATCATCGCCTGGTACGGGAACTGCACCGGCCGCAACCGCAGGGCTCACCAGAGGGTGGCTTCCACGCGGTTACGCAAACCCTGCACCTTAGAGACTGCTGTCCTATATACATAGACTTGGAATCACTAGCCACTTTAATAATGGAACACTAGTCACTTTAATAATGTTTACATACTGCTTTACTCACCTCATATCTATATACTGTATTCTATTCCACCATATTTTAGACAATGCCACTCCGACATTGCTCGATCTAATATTTACAGTACCAGTCAGAAGTTTGGACACACCTACTCATTCTAGGGTTTTTCTTTATTTTGCCTATTTTCTACATTGTAGAATAATAGTGAAGACATCAACACTATGAAATAAAACATATGGAATCATGTAGTAACAAAAAATGTTAAACAAATCAAAATATATTTTATATTTGAGATTCTTCAAAGTGCCACCCTTTGCCTTGAGGACAGCTTTGCACACTCTTGGCATTCTCTCAACCAACTTCATGAGGTAGTCACCTGGAATGCATTTCAATTAACAGGTGTGCCTGAATTTGTGGCTCAAATGCATTAAGGAAAGAAATTCCAATCAGTTGTGTTGTGACAAGGTAGTAGAGGTCGACCGATTTAATTAGGGCCGATTTCAAGTTTAAAAACAATCGGTATTAAAATGTTATTATTTTTCAAATATATTTTTTTATACCTTTATTTAACTAGGCAAGTCAGTTAAGAACACATTCTTATTTTCAATGATGGCCTAGGAACGGTGGGTTAACTGCCTTGTTCATTGGCAGAACGGCAGATTTTCACCTTGTCAGCTCGGGGGATCCAATCTTGTAACCTTACGTTTAACTAGTCCAACACAATAACGACCTGCCTCTCTCTCGATGCACTCCACAAGGAGACTGCCTGTTACTGCCTGAGACTGCCTGAATGCAGTAAGCCAAGGTAAGTTGCTAGCTAGCATTAAACTTATCTTATAAAAAACAATCAATCATAATCACTAGTTAACTACACATGGTTGATGATATTACTAGATATTATCTAGCGTGTCCTGCGTTGCATATAATCTGACTGAGCATACAAGTATCTGACTGAGCGGTGGTAGGCAGAAGCAGGCGCGTAAACATTCATTCAAACAGCACTTTCATGCGTTTTGCCAGCAGCTCTTCATTGTGCGTCAAGCATTGCGCTGTTTATGACTTCAAGCCTATCAACTCCCGAGATGAGGCTGGTGTAACCGAAGTGAAATGGCTAGCTAGTTAGCGCGCGCTAACTAGAGGGACAAAAGCTATACTGTTACACTGGCAATACTAAAGTGCCTATAAGAACATCCAATTGTCAAAGGTTAATGAAATACAAATGGTATAGAAGGAAATACTACTATAATTCCTATAATAACTACAACCTAAATCTTCTTACCTGGGAATATTAAAGACTCATGTTAAAAGGAACCACCAGCTTTTATATGTTCTCATGTTCTGAGCAAGGAAATGAAACGTTAGCTTTCTTACATAGCACATTGCACTTTTACTTTCTTCTCCAACACTTTGTTTTTGCATTATTTAAACCAAATTGAACATGTTTCATTATTTACTTGAGGCTAAATTGATTTTATGGATGTATTATTTTAAGTTAAAATAAGTGTTCATTCAGTATTGTTGTAATTGTCATTATCACAATTTTTTAAAATAAATCGGACGATTTTAATCGGTATCGGCTTTTTGGTCCTTCAATAATCGGTATCGGCGTTGAAAAATCATAATCGGTCGACCTCTACAAGGTAGGGTTGGTATACTGAAGATAACCCTATTTTGTAAAAGACCAAGCCCATATTATGGCAAGAAGAGCTCAAATAAGCAAAACAAAACATCAATTGTTCAGAGGAGACTGCGTGAATCAGGCCTTCATGGTCGAATTGCTGCCAAGAAACCACTACTAAACGACACCAATAATAAGAGACTTGCTTGTTCCAAGAAACATTAGCAATTGGCATTAGACCCGTGGAAATCTGTCCTTTGGTCTAATGAGTCCAAATTGGAGATTGTTGGTTCCAACCGCTGTGTGTTTGGGAGACGCAGAGTCGGTGAACGGATGATCTCCGCATGTGTGGTTCCCACCGTGAAGCATGGAGGAGAAGATGTGATGGTGTGGGGGTGCTTTGCTGGTGACACTGTCTGTGATTTATTTAGAATTGAAGGCACACTTAACCAGCATGGCTACCACAGCATTCTGCAGCAATACGCCATCCCATCTGGTTTGGGCTTAGTGGGACTATCATTTGTTTTTCAACAGGACAATGACCCAACACAACAACCCTCCAGGCTGTGTAAGGGCTATTTGACCGAGGAGAGTGATGGAGTACTGCATCAGATATCCTGGCCTCCACAATCACCCAACCTCAACCCAATTGAGATGGATTGGGATGAGTTGTACCGCAGAGAAAAAGGAAAAGCAGCCAACAAGTGCTCAGCGCATGTGGGAAATCCTTTAAGGCTGTTGGGAAAAGCATGCCTCATGAAGTTGGTTGAGAGAATGCCAAGAGTGTGCAAAGCTGTCATCAAGGCAGAGGGCGGCTACTTTGAAGACTCTTTTTGAATAGTTTTTTTTTGGTTACTACATGATTCCTTATGTGTTATGTCATAGTTTTGATATCTTCACTATTATTCTACAATGTGGAAAATGTTAAAAAATAAAGAAAATCCCTGGAATGAGTAGGTGTGTCCAAACTTCTGACTGGTACTGTAAATATTTCTTAATTCCATTATTTTACTTTTAGATTTGTGTATATTGTTGTGAATTGTTAGATACTACTGCACTGTTGGAGCAAGGAAGACAGGCATTTTGCTACACCCACAATTACATTTGCTAAATATGTGTATGTGACCAATTTGATTTGCCAGTGTATTTGTCAGTGATATATATATTTTTTGAGACAAGTTTCAGAAAGCTTACAGTACATTTGGAAAGTATTCAGACCTCTTGACTTTTCCCACATTTTGATACATTACATCCTTATTCAATCTACACACAATGACAAAGCAAAAACTGTGCGAACAATGTTCGATTGGGTTCAAGTCTGGGCTCTGGCTGGACAGTTCAAGGACGTTCAGAGACTTGTCCTGAAGCCACTCCTGCTCCTCCCAGTCAGAGGGGCGAAGGTTCACTAGTCTCCCAGTCCCTGCATCTAAAAATCATTCCCACAGCATGATGCTGCCACCCCCATGCTTCACCGTAGGGATCGTGATACAATGGTTCCTCCTCTTAAAAGTTGCAAGCTTGCACTGCGGGACTAAGAGGTACCCAGTGTCATGGCTTCATTGCTCCAGACCACCACAAGGGGAGTTAGAGCACTCATTATGCATTTGGGTTCCAAGGTTTTTATATGACCAATCATATCGAGTGATTCCAATGACAAGTTTTGACGCAAGCCACCCGTGCCTGGTGGCGTTTTTCAACAAAGATGGCAGACAAAACATTACGGTGGAACCAAATGTAAGTAGTTATAACGTCATAACGAGTCATGCAAGAAATGTACAATTGAGAGGAATATGTTAATGTAGAGACAAACGTTTTTGTTAATGCACGTAACTTGCTAAATAGCTATTTATCTGACTAGCTAACATTAGCCAGCTAACTAATGTTAGGAGAATAAATTTGTACTTCGTGTTGTTTAATGTTTTAGGGACTCCTGAGAACACCAGCAGACCAGGCTGTCATCGTGTGAAACAATGGATGTAAAGAATCTAGCTAGCTAAAGCATTCACTTCAAATTGAACGTACAATTATGTAAACTTGCCTTGCAATGCACCTGAAGTAACATAGCTAGCTAACTATTTACTTGCTTATTGTGTAGTGGAGGATAAAATAACTGTATGCCTATGGATGTGTAGCTAGCTACAGTATGTAGCCGATCTGTGTATGCACCCTAAAACGTTAGTTTCTGAACTAATAGTTATACCAATCTATGAACCTCAGCTATCAGTTGTATCAACTTCAAGTCTGAATGGCATTAGGGGCCTATGGATAGAGTAGAATATAATAACTTTATTGTGCCAAGGATGCAAGTCCTATATACAGTTGAAGTCAGAGGTTTACATACACTTAGATTGGAGTCATTAAAACTAATTTTTCAACCACTCCACAAATGTCTTGTTAACAAACTATAGTTTTAGCAAATCGGTTAGGACATCTACTTTGTGCATGACACAGGTAATTTTTCACATTTTTTTTTGTTTACAGACCAAATTATTTCATTATAATTCACTGTATCACAAATCCAGTGGGTCAGAAGTTTACAAGTTGACTAAATTGACTGTGCCTTTAAACAACTTGGAAAATTCCAGAAAATGTCATGGCTTAGAAGCTTCTGATAAGCTAATTGACATCATTTGAGTCAATTGGAGGTGTACCTGTGGATGTATTTCAAGGCCTACCTTCAAACTCAGTGCCTCTTTGCTTGACATCATGGGAAAAATCAAAAGAAATCAGCCAAGACCTTTTTTTGTAGACCTCCACAAGTCTGGTTCATCCTGGTTCAATTTCCAAAGCCCTGAAGGTACCATGTTCATCTGTACAAACAATAGTACGCATGTATAAACACCACAGCTGTCATACCGTACAGGAATGAGACGCATTTGGTCTCCTAGAGATGAATGTACTTCGGTGCGAAAAGTGCAAATCAATCCCAGAACAACAGCAACGGGCCTTGTGAAGATGCTGGACGAAACCTGTACAAAAGTATCTATATCCACAGTAAAACAAGTCCTATATGGATATAAGCTGAAAGGCCTCTCTGCAAGGAAGAAACCACTGCTCCAAAACCACCATAAATAAGCCAGACTACGGTTTGCAACTGCACATGGGGACAAAGATCGTAGTTTTTGGAGAAATAGAACTGTTTGGCAATAATGACCATTGTTATGTTTGGAGGAAAAAGGGGGAGGCTTGCAAGCCGAAGGACATCATCCCAACCGTGAAGCACGTAGGTGGCTTCATCATGTTGTGGGAGTGCTTTGCTGCAGGAGGGACGGGTGCACTTCCCAAAATAGATGGCATCATGAGGTTAGAAAATCCTGTGGATATATTGAAGCCACATCTAAAGACATCAGCCAGGAAGTTAAAGCTTGGTCACAAATGGGTCTTCCAAATGGACAATGACCCCAAGCATACTTCCAAAGTTGTGGAAAAATGGCTTAAGGACAACAAAGTCAAGGTATTGGAGTGGCCAGAAAGCCCTGACCTCAATCCTATAGAAAATGTGTGGGCAGAACTGAAAAACCATGTGCGAGCAAGGAGGCCTACACACTTGACTCAGTTATACCAGCTCTGTCAGGAGGAATGGGCCAAAATTCACCCAACTTATTGTGGGAAGCTTGTGGAAGGCTACCCGAAACGTTTGACACAAGTTAAACAATTTAAAGGCAATGCTACCAAATACTAATTGAGTGTATGTAAACTTCTGACCCACTGGGAGTGTGATGAAAGAAATAAAAGCTGAAATAAATCTTCACTCTACTATTATTCTGACATTTCACATTCTTAAAATTAGCTGGTGATCCTATCTGACCTAAAACAGGGAATTTTTGCTAGGATTAAATGTCAGGAATTGTGAAAAACCGAGTTTAAATGTATTTGGCTAAGGTGTATGTACACTTCCGACTTCAACTGTACATGTACTGTAGTTATTACCACGGATGAGATTCCCACATTGTACACTGTACATCGAATATACATTAATTCACTGATCGTGTACTCTTCCTTGGTAAATAAAGGTGCAGTTCAGGTATGAATCTCTGATACATTCTTTTCAGTCATATCAAACTCCATTATTTGAATGATGCTGTCTGCATGTATGTATTACAATTAATAATTTCAACAGTGTTTACCACTCCTGCTCCTGGGACATCAATGATTACACATTGTAACTATGCAGTAGACTAGAAACATGATTTGTAATTCATATATGCATTAAATAAATGATGCATATCTAACTCCCTTCTGCATTAATCTGAGGACACAGGATAGTATTTCAATGAGATACTTAATTTCAACCAGTGGAGAATGTGAAACGCTTTATTGAAAGAAGTTCATTATCCAGGTGTTATAAATACATAATACATGCATTATAATTATGATAATTGTAATATTATATAATACAAGTTCAATCTGATGTGTGCATTATAAAACGAGGAAGAAAGACGAGGTGGGGAGATGGGAAAAAAAGATAAGAACAGCTTAATGAATTAATGAATTACACTGCTACACTAATATTCTCTCAGTTCATCACAATTGCGGTGTCTCCTAACCAGCATTGGGCCCCCAGTTGGCCCGAAGGTCACCTTAAGAGTGGGTGAGGTGGCGATGACGGGACTGGCTTCCTCTCTCACATCAAAACATACCTGCAGACTAGAGACCGATGGATAGAGAGAGAGCATGGAAGAGGGAAAGGAACAAGATGGGAACAACAACAATTTGTTGCAAGTTGGGGAGGGGGTCTAATTGCTGAACAATAGACTATTCAACCTACCAAAGAATAGTCTAATAGCCGAGCTAGGTGTGAAAAAATAAAACAATCACAGACCAGATTTGCCCTAATGACCAAAGGGTAGCTTGCTACTCAATGTAATAAAGTAATGACTTTTCAAATAAGTTACCTTACACCTTATGTTGGCTGACAATTTGTTAGCTACGCTGCCCTTACGAGCCACATAGCATATCATTACAGCAGTATGTACCGGTATGTTAGCTAGCTACCTAACGTTAGTAGTTATACACCACCCATGCCAGTATATTAACTATAGACTACCTAACTACCCAACGTTTATTGACTTGATTATTCCAGTCATTCTTAGTTGAGCAAAATGGGATAGTCGTTGTGCTTTCTCATTGGATCATTAGGGTGCTTTCGTAAATTCGCTCATGGCATATCCATTCACCCAAAGCTGAAAAATGGCTGAAGAACGTTGGCTAAACTGGAACACTAGCGAGTGCCCATAGCAAATTAATGGAATCGAACGTTCGCAGAGCCTGTTTTGACTGGAGTGATTCTTAGAAGTCCATTTTGCCTAAATGGCACAACAAATGTATCCCTTTTTATTTTAGCACTACAATCTGTTCGTAGGACGAAACTGGAAAAAACATGTTGTGTAGAAAGTAAACATCCGCACCTCGATGGTGTCAACTGTGCTTATGTCTGCGTAATGAGAAAAAATATAAAAACATCTGACTTTTTCTGGTCTAGCGATCGATGACAAAGGAGCTCGTTGCCCAAACTTACATAATTACAAAGAGGAGATTCTCCTGATTTAAAATGGTGCCCGACTTGAAAAAAACCCAAAATATTCACAGTGAGATATTTGGCGAAATAGACCAGCATGCGTCTCCGTAGGAAACAATGGGTGGAGCTCAGCGTTCCAGGGACAAAAAGTATTTTGGGGTTAGCATTTGATGACAACCGAGCTAGCTTCCCAGGCTCACAATTAGAAAGAGGAGATTCTCACGATTAAAATGGCGTCTGACTTGAAAAAAATCTAAATATACACATTGCGAGATATTTGGCAAAATAGACAGATATGCCTATGTTTCCCCCATAGGAAACGATGGGAAGACCGCAGAGTTCCAATATTTGTTGTTGTTTTTGTTTACATTTTAACTATAAAACAACGTAAGCAGGTCTCATTGCCAACAATAGCGAAGCAGGCATTGTGACGTTGAACAATTAGCTGGGAATAGAACGTTCGGAAGGTGATTTGGTGCCACAGTGCTCAATAGGAGCTGGCAGGGTGAAAAATGCAATGAACTAGTTGGATGCAATGAACTAGTTTTTATCAAAAAAGAACGTTGTTTAGAATTTCACGTATCCAGCCTACTATCAACACGGATTTCAGAGCACTCTCGTCTGAGTGTACCAGAGCGCAGAATAATCCATTTACGACCGCTCAACACCCGTTGAATATGGCCGGTGTCAGTAAACGTTGGGAAAAAAGCGCAATTAAATTGTTTCCAGTACCACATTTACAGTCACCAACGCTCTGGTTAACACAAAAACTGCCTTACCAGCTCAGCTAGGGCAAGTAAAATGGTCAGAGTGGTCTCATTTGTGTCTGGAAGTAGCTAGCAAGCTAGCCAACATTAGCTTGGATGCTTGCCTGTCGTTATAAGGCCAGACCGCTCAAATCAACCCTACTCCTCGGCCCGAATGTCCAGTGTGCCCTCCGAGAGCGAAACGGTCTGAATGTACAATCTGACAATGGTCTGAATTTATGAGCGTCACGTTGTACAGCGCCATATTGTCTGTTCCATCCTAGCGGAAACCCAGAGGGTTTGATGGTGCTAGGTTTCCTCCAGACGTGTCGCTTGGCATTCAGGCCAAAGAGTTCAATCTTGGTTTCAAGCGTCATACCTAAGAAGACTGTAGTCGCTGCCAAAGGGTCTGAATACTTATGTAAATGTGATATTTCATATTTTTATGATAAATGATGTGGTATTGTTTATAGATTGAATAGGGGGAAAAAACATTTTTCAATTTTAGAATAAGGCTGTAACGTAACAAAATATCTCAAGTCTAGGGGTCTGAATACTTTCATAAGGCACTGTATGTAAAAATTGATTCTCCAATAAAATCCCTGGTCACACTTGTAGGCGATATCATGATGTTAGCTAGCATAGCTTATGCGCAGAAACATATCATCCGGTCTAATGGTTGTGTCGCGCCAAACTGTGAATGTGCAGCAGTAAAATTAAATTAATGTTTCTGGCAATTTTGTAATTTGAGATGGAGCTGAATTTGTCTATGATCTTCAGAGCCTTTGGGAGGGATTGAGCTACATCATCTAGATAAAGTTAGATATCGTCGGCGTGTAATTAGATAATGTCGTCCGTAGAACTGAGAGCTATTGGTGTAATTTCTTTACGTTGTCGAATTGCCGTGGCCAGGGGCTCCATAGACAATAAAAATTGCAGAGTTGAGATGGGATCACCTTGCCTGCTACTTCTAGTCTAAATGGAACAGAGCAGGTAATGCATGTTATTACTATGGCTGAGGGATTAGCATATAGTATTTTAATAATATTTAAAAAATTGAAGCCAAGTCCCATATGTTTAAAAACTGACCAAAGATATGACCATTTTAGTCTATCAAAAGCTTTTTCTGCGTCGAGATATATCATTGCCCCATGAGCTTTAGTTTCTGATGAAGAATGTTAGATCTGTAATAAACGATAGAGGTTATCTGAGGATAATAATTTTTTTAACAGACATGCTTTGGTCCAGATGTACAAATCTGGGTAAGTACTTTTCGAGACGGGACAACAGAATTGTTTAATATCTGTATTTATCAAAGGTAGAGGGCAATAGTGAGAGCACTGGATGGCGTCATTAACTTTTTTTTTTTACAAAGGTAAATTACCGCTGTATTTACATCCCTTCCAAATGAACCTTTTTGTGAACGGCTCTGCTAATCATTTCAAGTAACAGTGGACTTAATTGGTTCCATATTTTTAAATAGACCTCAGAAGAAATACTGGTGATTTTCCTTTTATTCATGTTATCCAATGTGGGCTCCCAGCAAGTTGATGTAGGCTTCCAGTAAGCTGGCTTCCTCAGTTTTTATATCTTGAAAAAAAATGACTCAATCTGTCTTGGTGTGGATATACAATAAGAGAGGTGTACAATTCATTATAGAAATGGGAGAATCTTTGGTTAATTAATGTTGGTTATGATAGTAATTCACCTGATTCAGATTCAACAGTTGCAATATCTGCTAATTGATCATTACTGAGAAGCTTGTTAGACAGATTTTTGTCCCGCATGTCCAGAATGGCATTCAAATTTCTCCCGATAACCAGTTGTCATTTTTTTTAAGGCGGTGGATCAGCTTTACTATTGCAGATAGATTGTTGCGTCCGTCAATGTAATTGTCTGTATCATTTCCAATCCCCCATAGATTTTTTGGGTAAATATATATCCATATGCATACATAAACATTCATACATATACACATATATACAGTGGGGCAAAAAAGTATTTAGTCAGCCAACAATTGTGCAAGTTCTCCCACTTAAAAAGATGAGAGAGGCCTGTAATTTTTATCGTAGGTACTCTTCAACTATGACAGACAAAATGAGAAAAAAAATCCAGAAAATGACATTGTAGGATTTTTAATGAATTTATTTACAAATTATGGTGGAAAATAAGTATTTGGTCAATAACAAAAGTTTATCTCAATACTTTGTTATATACCCTTTGTTGGCAATGACAGAGGTCAAACGTTTTCTGTAAGTCTTCAGAAGGTTTTCACACACTGTTGCTGGTATTTTAGCCCATTCTTCCATGCAGATCTCCTCTAGAGCAGTGATGTTTTGGGGCTGTTGCTAGGCAACACAGACTTTCAACTCCCTCCAAAGATTTTCTATGGGGTTGAGATCTGGAGACTGGCTAGGCCACTCCAGGACCTTGATATGCTTCTTACGAAGCCACTCCTTCATTGCCCGGGAGGTGTGTTTGGGATCATTGTCATGCTGAAAGACCCAGCCACGTTCATCTTCAATGCCCTTGCTGATGGAAGGAGGTTTTCACTCAAAATCTCACGATACATGGCCCCATTCATTCTTTCCTTTACACGGATCAGTCGTCCTGGTCCCTTTGCAGAAAAACAGCCCCAAAGCATGATGTTTCCACCCCCATGCTTCACAGTAGGTATGGTGTTCTTTGGATGCAACTCAGCATTATTTGTTCTCCAAACACGACGAGTTGAGTTTTTACCAAAAAGTTATATTTTGGTTTCATCTGACCATATGACATTCTCCCAATCTTCTTCTGGATCATCCAAATGCTCTCTGCAAACTTCAGACGGGCCTGGACATGTACCTTTTCAAAGTCGGCTATGAAAACCAGAATTGGTTTCCCCGATATTTCATAGTGTTATATTGTTTCCAGTACTTGTTTAATATTATCTCAAATGTATCGTCCATGTAAAAAAACCTGTCTGATAAGGATGAGTAATATCTGACAAAACCTATTTAATTCTATGCTTCAAGTGTTTAGCTACAATTTTTGCATCACAACACTGAAGTGTAAAAGACCTAAATTATTTTTAAATGGACTGGATCTTTATATATACCACTTGGATCCTGTTTCAGTAATTATGAAATCAGACCTTCTTGTTGTGTTTCCGATAATCTACCATTTATATAGGAGTGGTTAAAACATGTTAAAAAAACAGTTGGAATATAGTCATTAAAGATCTTTTAAGAGGGGTCACATGACCAACAGGCATTATGGTCGCTCTAATCACCAGAGCTCCGCAAACCCAATTTATCTTTTTTTCCCCATATTTTAAACACATTATTTATATAATTAACTCTTAAAAAATGAACCAAAGATTGACTAACAATGCCAATGACCCAAGGAGGAAAGAAACATGGCACTTCTCTGAGTTCTTTGCCTATAGTTAAGTGTCAAAAGAAGCTGGCTACATTTCTGAGGCGTTAGCCAAGCAACAGAACTCTTTTGATGCTATGTTACAATGGGTGTTAGCTGAGGCGGTGGAACCACTCAAAAAAAAAACATCAAGTGACTTGAGCGGCTGTTGAAGCACTTACAATTGACATTGAGAGTGGTTGACAACCTGCCTACTAAAGTGGACAATCAGCAAGGTGGAATTAGGGAAAGCAAACAGAAAATCAACAACTGTTCTTCACAACTGAAGATGATGCAGCTCAAGATGGCTGAAATGGAGGACCGTTCAGGTTGCTCAAATTTAAGATGAATTAATTTAAAATATGGAGAAGAGACTGACGATCCCATTGAATTTCTACAAGGAATGATCTCTAAATGGATCCCATCCATATCTCACAAGGTTGCGATAGAAAGAGCCCACTGACCTGGGACTGGTAATGCTACCAACAGACCAAGGACGCTGATCTTCAAGGTCCTCTGGTACAATGACCACCAAGCCGTTCTACAAGGAACCAGAGCAACAGAGCTCATTCACCATGCCTTCAAGGTGGTTTTTCCCTGACTGCAGCACCTACACCTCCCAACGCCCCAAAGCCTTCAACGATGTCCAGAGCAAACTCCGACTGAGGGACATCCAGCCATTCCTCTCTTATCCAGCTACGCACCGGACCACACACAGGGGAAAGCACCTGTCAATCACCACAGCACAAGACGCAGAGGTTTTTGTGGCATCACTGGGAGAGGACAACCTCGAGCACCGCAGTGAGCACCACGCCGCTGGTGCTGTTGTGAGGAGGAAGACTCAACAACGGGGCCATGCAAACACCGGGGAACCTATGGATTAAATTAACTGGTCAAAAGAATTTAACCGCACCTTCAAGAAAGTTTGAGGAACATTTGATCTAATTGCTTGTGATCATTTTGAACTTCAGCAACATAGCACCAGCAAGCTAGCATACTAGCTATCCAGCTAGCTGGGTGATTGGGACAGTGATGTTACAGCTAATGTTAGCAGCTAAGTCATCACAACTGTTAGCTAGCTAACTAATTCTCTTCAGTAGTGTCCAGTATAACTTACATGTTGTTGCAAGTTAGAAACCTAGATTCTACAAACAAAAAGTTTTATTTAACAACTAAGTTACATTCACAACTTTCTGTGTTAACTCTGTCTAGTGGTAGCTTGCTATCTAGCTAACCTAGCCAGCAGCTAGCTAGCTTGTTTCATGTTGCTATGACAACTGCATAGCTAGAGTCAGCTAAGTCAGCTGTCAACATCACCACTGAATTATTTAGATCTCTATGTTTGTGCTACATTTAGGCTTAATTGTTCAGTCATTTGAGCATTTCTTGCCTTTCTCATATCTCCTTTGTGTCAGTTAATGCAAAAATATTTAGGAAATTGAGGGATATGGGGAGGGTTTTAGACACTGCAGTTGAAACCACTGCGTTCAGTCAGGGGTCTAACATTGAGGGGAGAGGGAGAACTGTTGTGTCCTAACCTGTCAAGGAGTGGAGGGATTATTTGTTTCAATTGCTTTGATACATTTTGTAGGGTTATTAGGGTGGGATGGCAATCTGAAGGGTTTTGTAATTTGATATGTAATTTTATCCATCAATGGATATTTTTACAGTTTTTCCTGGAATATCTGGTTTACAGTTATTTAGTTGGCCACTGAATAGTGATTCTATAACTATCATAAATTACACCCCCCCCCCCCCACTTTATCAATCAAACTGGAATTCAGATCAATTTAGTGATGATTTCCTGTAATCTAAGGGGTCCTAATGAGCTAAATAAGCAAATGAAATGTCTTGACGTATTACATAGGAACAAAGTTGACATTGCTCTATTGCAAGAGATACATCTTTTAAAGGGTGATGTCTGTAGACTTCAAAACAAATACTACAAACTTGCAGCTGCTTTATTTTTCACATCAAAATCTAAAGAGGTGCTTATTCTACGTAAACACAACTTACCCCTTAAAATTGAAAAAAGTGGAAATTATAAACAGGACAGATTTGTATAGTTTCATACAGAATGTTCCACTCTGTTATGGAAGGAAAAAAAGCATTTGTATCTATTTATGCTCCTAACTCATATGACAAAAATGTTCTCCCTTCTGGACCAGAAGCTTGCTCAATTTATCTAATTCTAAGCTTATTATTAGAACTGACATGGATGCCATTATTGATTTGGGGAACAGTGGGTTAACTGCCTTGGTCAGTGGCAGAATGACAGATTTTTACCTTGTTAATCCAGCAACCTTTTGGTCAGCCCCCTGCACCTCTCTGATTCAGAGGGGTTGCGTTAAATGCGGGACAACACATTTCAGTTGAATACATTCAGTTTGTCAACTGACTACTGTAGGTATCCGCCTTTCCCTTTCCCTGATTCTAAGCTAGATAGATCTGGACCTTCTCATAGCTCATCACAAGTGACTGCTTCCAAACAATTTCCAAACAATTTCTTAAAGTTCTTAATCTTAATGACTGTTGGCGATTTCATAATCCCACAACTAAGGACTATACATGCTTTTCTGCTAGATTTAAGACTTTCTCGAGAATTGACTATGCTTTAACATTTACTGATATTGCATGTTACATGGAATTTATTAAAACATTACCGGCCATTCTATCTGATCATAATCCCATTCTTTGTCAATTTTCAAATCTTCCCAATGAAAAGCGTGGACTGAGATGGAGATGTAATAATACTTTACATACATAACTGTTTAAATTTAAAATACTTTTTAAAAATAAATTATCTCTCAGTGGAGGACTCAATTACTCCCGAGTGGCGCAGTGGTCTAAACTACAGCATCTGTGCTAGAGGCGTCACTACAGACCCTGGTTTGATTCCAGGCTGTATCACAACCGGACGTGATTGGGAGTCCCATAGGGCGTCGCACAATTGGCCCAGCGTCGCCCGGGTTAGCATTTGGCCGGGGTAGGCCGTCGTTATAAATAAGAATTTGTTCTCAACTGACTTGCCTAGTTAAATAAATAAAATTATGGTATGGTTAACTGCAAAAGGTTTCATAAAAGGTAACACTAGACCTTTTTCCTCTAATTTACAGAAATTAAGACTTCAGAAGATCAGTGAATTTGAAAATAATTGTAAAATGCTGGAATACTTGCTTAAAGAAAACTATTCAACAGAGAGAAATTGAGCTAAAAGCAAGTCGACTGGAACTTAATGACCTGTTGCAATGTAGAACAGAATTCATTTCTGCAGACAAATATAACATTTTCAAGGGAGTAGGTCTAGCGAGCTACTGGCACTGTAGCTTAAACATGCTGAAACAAGATCATCAGAAATAAATATCTGGTGCACAGAAATAAATGCAACTTTTAGAGCATATTATTTTGATTTATACAGTTCCTCACATAGCTTTGATACTTCTGCTTGTCGGCAGTCCTTGGAGAACCTTATGTTGCCCAAACTTTCTCAGGAAGGAACCTGTCACTTTATGTGAGCTGAAAGCTGTTCTTTTAAATATGAAGAAAGCGAAAGCGCCTGGTTTTGATGGAATACCTCCTTAACTCATTCTCAATTTTTGGGATGAGTGCAGCTATTATATCCCTAATCCCTAAGAAAGGAAAAGACCTCGCAGATTGTGGTAATTATCGGCCAATCAGTTTAATCGTAACAGAACATGAAGATGTATGCCAAAGTTCTAACCATGCGCCTAGAGAAAGTTATGAACAAGCTCATGCATCCTGACCTAACAGGGTTTATTAAAAGTTAAATATAATTGAAAATGTAATCTACGTAACCCCCAAAAGTAGTTATTTGTCATGAGGGCCATTAACAATAACTAGTAATGCTGCATACTCAAAGGTTAAAATATTACCTTTCTTGTAAAAATAGTATGATATGAAGAAAATGATATGAAGAAAATATGAAATATTTATTATGTATTATGAATAAGGCTTGAAATTACTTACAGTATATGCTTTCTAAATGTAGTAACAAATAACTATACGATTTCACCTTCCTTATAACTGTAAAATGCAAATATTTGTATGTTTATTTTCTAGAAGTCTCTCTTGATCAAAACGTCTACCCCCATCACTGTGGACGTCTCACAGAGCTCTAGATTTCACATCCTACGTCATACAGGCTCAGAAAATATACCGGTACTAGAACCACGCAGATCCCCTAAACAGGGGACTTTACATCTTAGCGGTTCTTCCAGCAGCCGATAACATGCACTGCCTGTTTCTTGTGATTGCTGAGGCTTCTAACCTGGATACCCCATATGTGTTATCATTAGATGCAGAAAAGACCTTTGACTGCTTAGAGTGGGAATATTTATGGCTTGTTCTTGAACATTTTAGTATTGGGGCTAGATTTATACATATGATCCACACTATGTATGTGAATCTTTCTTCTATTGTATCTACTGGCACTACCCTTTAGGTATTACAATGGTTCTTCATGTAAAAGTTGCGTCTTATTGCAGCATATCTTGCGGGCTGCTGCAGAATTCTATAGCACGTTATTTAATTGTCAGCCATTGTTACCATTAATGCTAGTTAGTGCTAGTTTTACCACAAGAGGACATCTTTGGGAAGCATTTGATAGCCTTCAATATTGGCTATACTAGAGAATTTAAAACCTTTTTTGTAAGAACATAGTATATGGGAATATAGTATATATATATTGATTTTAAGAAATGTAGCTTTTTATTTTAGTGTTTCTATTCCAAGAATTCGAAAAAGAAACCCCTCAGGGTTTCCATTAGGAAAATATGGCACTGTACAACGTGACGGGTCGGGAGTAGGCTACAGTACTAAGAGCATAACATTTCCACACCCTAATTGTCGTCTGACGAAATACCCAAACTGAGATTCTGTGAAAATTAAAATCTCACTGATTTATCAAGACCAGTCCCCATGCTTGTCTCAGAGCAGCACGAAAAAAGTGCTGAAATACTGTAGTTGACCACAGTGGGGAGACTATTTCTTCAAATCCTATTGCTTCTAACTTCAATATGGTTTTTAAATAAATAACACCTACACCACTTTTAACAGCACATTACTCAACACCAGTGAGACTCATGTCATCTACGGTAGGCCTACAGTCTATCTAAAAATATTTTTTTCAATGACTTGACTCTGCCAATAATTTGATTTAGAGGATTGGAGGATTCTAAATTAATTTCTAATGGGCATTTTTCGTTAGGGAAAATCTGATCTGTGAGAATATCTAAGGGACTTTTATATAATTCTAAATTAATAATAACCGCTTTGTTTAAAAAATAACGATATTTTGGAGAATATTTTGTTTTCAAATAACCTAATGTGAGCAAGAAAAAGGCCATTCTTGAACAAGGGGTGAGACACTCTTACTAATTTGTAAATACAGCCAGTTTGTTATTAAGAATGATTTATTTCTGTTTTTAGAGGGAGAGAAACCAAAAGCCCACCATCACCTCATGGGTCTCCCCGTCGCAGATGGCACGGGTATCGAACCAGCATCTGTAGCAACGCAGTTTGCACTGCTGCACCACTCGGGAGGCCCCATCCACAAAGTTTAATGCTGATCAATTGCCTTGCACAAAGAATCAAAATACAGCGAGGTGTTGGCAAGAGTCTATTGTCCTGCTAATAGTCCATAATGGAGTATTATAATACGTGGTGTCCAGGTCAGGATAACCAAAACATTTCTTTATTAAAGCCTATCAGAAAGAATGTTATTTTAATCCGAAGCCATGAATGATTAAGTCACTCAATTTATTTAGGTACCGAGGCTATATGACTGCTCCATCAACTTGATTATTTAGCAGACATCACTAGCTTATATTCAGTCAACACATATCTTAAGAATGTAATATAATGTAATATAATTGAACATTTTTGTTTCTCTTAGAATAAAACCCTAGCGTTAAAACAGTTTTAGGAAGTAATACTGATGAGTAGAAACAAAAATATAAATGTGTTTTTCCGGGTGTACACGTGCAGGACAGAGGTATAGTAATTCTTACACTATTGTTCTAAATTCAATCACCTTCTTCATCCTCATCATTCAGTTAATTGAAATTCAATTTTGAAGTTAGCACAATTATCAGTTTCTATTTGGTTTATGTCGCCCATTTATTGTCAGTTAGAGACACGTTAGCGCCTTGGGACCCAAAAGCATAATCCGTTCTCTAACTCCCCCTTCTGGTGGTCTGGAGCAATGAAGCAGTGACGCAGGGTACCATACTAAACCACAAGTCCCGCTGCATAATCTCAAAACTTTTAGTTGAGCGACCACTGTACCATATCCCCTTCTATTCACACTATGTGCAGGAAGAAAAGGTCCAAAAACACAAGATGGACTGGTATGCCCACTTCTTTGCAAGCTAGTGTCTCAATTATTAAAATGAATGTCCTTCCTCATATCAATTTTATATGTTCGATGTTACCACTGCCTCCTCCTATAGTCAAATTAAGGCCAACAGTCTATCTCATAAAGAAGGTCATTTCGGGGGTCACAGATTAAATACGCAACATTACAGAGAACAAAAGCATTAGGTGGACTTGCAGTTCCACAATTCTAATTTTACCACCTATCATTCCAAAGGAATTTCCTGAAGACCTGGTTAAACTCAGAGATGTCAGCTCCTTGGCTTACTATAGAAGAATCAATAATTTATCCGCTTAGATTAGAAGATTTATTTTCTCTATTGACTCCTAAAAATGTTGCATTATTGTTTGGACCTATTACTCAGCATATGAGTAAATGTGTGGAAAGCTACAGAGGAACATGAGTTTTAATCTTAAATGGCATTCATACTCTCCAATATGGCATAATAAAGAATTCTCAGAATGTAAGAAACCATTTACAGTGCATTCGGAAAGTATTCAGACCCCGTGATTTTTTTCAACATTTTGTTACGTTACAGCCTTATATTAAAATGGATGAAAAAACAAACATTTATATCCATCTACACACAATAGCCCATAATGACAAAGCAAAAAAGTTTTTTAGGCATTTTTGTAAATCTATTACAAATAAAAAAACAGACATATAACATAAGTATTCAGACCCTTTACTCAGTACTTTGTTGATGCACCATTGGTAGTGATAACAGCCTCAAGTCTTCTTGGGTTTGACGCTACAAGCTTAGCTCACCTGTATTTCGGGAGTTTCTCCCATTCTTCTCTGTAGATCCTCTCAAGCTATAAGGTCTTCAATGCCAAAATAACATGCAAAACAGGCAACCCCAACTGCCCTGAATGACGAGTTACCACTTGTCGCTACACAGCTATTTTAGGTCTCTCCAGAGATGTTAGATCAGGTTCAAGTCCGGGCTCTGGCTGGGCCACTCAAGGACATTGAGACTTGCCCCAAAGCCACTCCTGCGTTGTCTTGGCTGTGTGCTTAGGGTCGTTGTCCTGTTGGAAGGTGAACCTTCGCCCGAGTCTGAGGTCCAGAGCGCTCTGGAGAAGGTTTTCCCTCGATCCTGACTAGTCTCACAGTCCCTGCCACTGAAAAACATTCCCATAGCATGATGCTGCCATCACCATGCTTCACCGTAGGGATGATGCCAGGTTTTCTCCAGACGTGATGCTTGGCATTCAGGCCAAAGAGTTGTTTCTCATGGTCTGAGAGTCCTTTAGGAGCCTTTTGGCAAATTCCAAGTTGTCTGTCATGTGCCTTTTACTGAGGAGTGGCCTCCGTCTGGCCACTCTACCATAAAGGCCTGGTTGGTGGAGTGCTGCAGAGATGGTTGTTCTCCCATCTCCACAGAGGAACTCTGGAGCTCTGTCAGAGTGACCATCACATTCTTGGTCACCTCCCTGACCAAGGCCCTTCTCTCCCGATTGCTCAGTTTGGCTGGGCAGCCAGCTCGAGGAAGAGTCTTGGTGGTTCCAAACTTCTTCCATTTAAGAATGAAGGAGGCCAGTGTGGTCTTGGGGACCTTCAATGCTGCAGAAATGTTTTGGTATCCTTCCCCAGATCTGTGCCTCGGCGCTCTACGGACAATTCCTTCGACCTAATGGCGTGGTTTTTGCTCTGACATGCATTGTCAACTGTGGGACCTTCTATAGACAGGTGTGTGCCTTTCCAAATCATGTTCAGTCAATTGAATTTACCACAGGTGGTCTACCAAGTTGTAGTAACATCTAAAGGACAATCAATTTAAACAGGATGCACCTAAGCTCAATCTCAAGTCTCATAGCTAAGGGTCTGAGTACTTATGAAAATAAGGTATTTCTGTGTTTTTATTTTTAATACATTTGCTAAAACCTGTTTTCGCTCTGTCATTATGCGGTATTGTGTGTAGATCGATGAGGACAAACATGTATTTAATACATTTTAGAATAAGGCGGTAACGTAACAAAATGTGGGAAAAGTCAAAGGCTCTGAATACCTTCCGAATGCACTGTATATCCGATTCTTGGTCTAAGGTTATTTATACTTTAAAAGACATATTCAATGTGAATGGACTCCTCAGTTTCTAGGAAATTCGGGCAGTGTTTTAATGTCCCAGGTTCATCATTTTGTGTTTACCTTCAACACCACCTATATATTCAAGCCTATGGGGTCCTCTGTGGAGCAGAATTACCAGATTTACCAGTACACCCATTGGTCAAACTTCTAACAAACAGATGATCCTCACAATAAGCTGTTTCTTATGTCTATAGTCAATTAATTCTAGCAGCACAAATACAATGAATTCTATCCACTGTATGGGAAAAAGATTTTAAACTTTCTGACAGACAGAAAAATTGGGAGACAGTATGGGAAAATATATTTTGATCATCTAAAACCCCAATCACCGATTGACTCTATGTCCTTATGACTGCTAGAAGGTACCTATTTTACGCCAGGATATACCCATGCCCTCCAGTACTTTTCTCAAGGAGGTGATACTCATACTGCCCATTGGGGCCTTCTGCTTGATGCACTGGAATTTCATGGTCACATAATCCTCAATTTCTCTTTGCATAAAGGGCCAAAAAAAGAACTGTTCATCTGTAGCCCTCAGGTAGAATCAGTTGTTTATTTGAACCTGCTCCCTGAACAGTACACCTCATTCCAGATACAGTTTGTTCCATTCATGGAGGTATTTTCTCAGAGCAGTGCTCTAGTTTGTCCATTGCTGACCAAGTGGTTGATTGTTCTCTCTGAGGTGCTTGAGCAGTGGGCCTATAGTGGGATCTTTATTATTATTATTATTATTATTAAACCTTTATTTAACCAGGAAGGGCTCATTGAGATTTAAAATATATTTTTCAAGAGTGTCCTGGCAGCACCAAGTCATTACAAAAATGACAGACAAACACTATGAAAAACTACAAGTAATCTAGTAAAAAACCATAGAATTCACAAGTGTATAAGAAAATCCAAAACAGCAAATTAAAAACATTGACAGGTCAGGGAATCAGTCTCAAGATCATTCATCAGTGATTTAAAAAAAACAATCGGGACAAGTTCTTCCAGTTTAAAGGTATTTTGTAAGGCGTTCCAAGATGATGGCGCAGAGTACATAAAAGCCCTTTTACCAAATTCAGTTCGAATATTTGGAACAGTTAGCAGGAGAAAGTCCAGCGAACGAAGAGAGTACCCACAACATTTCTGAACAATAGAAATGCCCAAATAAAAAGGTAGTAAACCAATAATGGCTTTGTAAATTAAAGTATACCAGTGCCTGAGCCTACGAGTGACTAGAGAAGGCCAGCCAACCCTGGTATACAAAGTGCAGTGGTGCGTAAGGGTTTTGCAGTTTAAAATAAATCTCAAAGTGACATGGTAAAGGGTGTCAATTGATCTCAAACACTGAGCGGAAGCATTCATATATAAAATATCCCCATAGTCTAGTAAAGGCCTAAATGTAGCTGATACTAGCCTCCTTCTGGCTTCAAAAGAAAAACAGGCCTTATCCCTAAAATAAAATCCCAATTTCAGCTTCAATTTTTTTGTAAGTTGTTGAATATGCAATTTAAAAGAGGCCGTCATCAATTAAAATTCCAAGATATTTATATAAGGTTACAGCCTCAATCTCCTTGCCCTGACAGGTAGTAATAGGTGAAAGGTTCAGAGGTCTATTTATTTCTTTAGAAAACACCATTAATTTAGTTTTGTCAGTATTGAGGATAAGCTTCAATTGACACAAGGTATGTTGAACAGTATAAAAAGCAGTTTGCAAGTTCTGGAAAGCTTTTGTAAGAGATGAGGCACAATAGTAAATAACAGTATCATCAGTATAAAAATGAAGTTGCGCATTTTGGATATTTTTGTCTAAATCATTTATATAAATAGTGAATAAGAGAGGACCAAGTACAGAGCCTTGGGGCACACCATTAAAGACAGACAATTTAACAGACATAAGCCCATCAAATTGAGTGCACTGAGTTCTATCAGACAGATAGTTAGCAAACCATGCAACTGCATGCTCTGAAAGACCTACACTTGACAATCTCTACCTTAGTATAGCATGATCAACTGTATAAAAAGCCTTAGTGCTGTTTTTTGTCAAGGGCTTCAGTGCTATCATTTAAAACCTTCATGGCTGCTGTAATTGTGCTATGCTTCTTCCTGAAGCCCGATTGGTACATTGATAAAATAGAGTTAGTAAATAAAAACTATTTTAGCTGTTCACTCACAAGGGTTTCAAGTATTTTCACCAGGGGTGACAGCTTTGAGATTGGCCTATAATTATTTAAAATAGTTGGATCTCCCCCTTTTAAAAGTGGTAGGACAAATGCTGATTTCCAGATTTTTGGAATTTCATTACATTCCAGGGTTAGATTGAACAGATATTTAAGTGGGTCAGCTATGAAATCAGCTGCCAGATTTAAAAAGCAGGGATCCAAAATATCAGGACCTGCAGGCTTTCTCTGATCTAAGGATTCCAGGGCTTTATGTACCACCTGCACTGAGAATGGCAAAAAGCTAAAAGTTTGACCAGCTCTCACTGGCTCATCCACACAGGGTTGTACAGAGACAGAGGACACTGAATCAAACAGCCTACCAGATGATACAAAGTGCACATTGAAACAATTCAGCATTTCAGTTTTGTCATATACAGCAACAGAGTTCTTCAAAACACATGACATTAATTAATTAACATTACTGTTACCAGACATAGACTTAATAGCCTTCCAAAACTTTCTAGGGTCATTCAGGTTATCAGTGGTGACAGACATAAAATATTCAGACTTGGCCTTCCTGAGAAGAAAATAACACTTGTTTCTTAACTGCCTAAAAATAAGCCAATCAGCATTAGAACATTATTTCCTTGCCTTAGCCCAGGCTAGATTACGGTCGTGAATAATACAAGACAGCTCAGAAGAAAACCATGGATTATCCCGCCCTTTAACCCTGAACCTGCGGAATGGGGCATGTTTGTTTACTATTTGGAAAAAAACATAATGAAAGAATTTCCAGGCAGTTTCCACATCAGGGATAAACTCAATCTTGCTCCAGTCAAAATAAAACAATCATGAAAGAAAGCCTGCTCATTAAAACACTTCAAATTTCTCTTACGAATAAAACGTGGGTTTGTCTTAGGAACCTTGGTATTTCTAACAGCAACAACAGCACAATGGTCACTTAAATCATTACAGAAAACACCAAACGCAGAATATTTATGTGGAACATTTGTCAATATCAAATCTATCAGGGTAGATTTATCTGGGCATTTAAGATTTGGGCGAGTGGGTGAGTTAATCAACTGGGTAAGATTCATAGAATTACAAAACATTTTTAAATCATCAGACACCAGCTTTAACCAATACCAGTTGAGATCACCAATCAAGATCATTTCACTGTAAAGAAGTTTAGACATAAGGTGTGTCAAAGAAGAAAATGCATCACCGAGAGCAGAGGGGGGTCTATAACAGCCAATCACAGTTATAGAGAAACCATTTGAAACCTCAATATTCAATGCAAGAAATTCCAACTGTTTACAAATAGTTTCAGACTTTGCCACATTTACAGGGAATTTAGTTTTTACATATATAGCCACACCCCCACCTTTCTTAATTCGATCAGTGCGATAAAAATTGTAACCACTTATACAAATATCCTTATCAGACTTGCTGAGCCAGGTTTCAGAAAACACAATTACATCAGCATCAGTTGATTTAGCCCAAATCCTAACCCCATCCAATTTTGACAACAGGCAGCATACATTTAAATGAAAAATACCAAAACCAGATCTTGATTTAAAATCAGAGGGGGTTTGGAGACATTGCACATCAGGGCCAGGGTTAGGTTGCACGTTACCTGATCTCAACAAAAGAAGAATAACTAGGCCCCTCTGTTTTAATAACCTTGCACGGCTTCTCTTTTTTAAGAGACCTACTGCAAGCAAATTCTACAAGTGAGTTTCCAGACAATACAAAACAGTCATTTAAAACCATTAGACTTTGGTAGTGACACAATTTTGTACTGTTCACATCATGCCACAAATACATCGGCACTTGGACGAGTGGACCGAGTGAAAAAGAGCGAGTTCCTGCAGACAAAATGTCTAATGGACGGGAGAGCACATTGTCAGATGTTTTCACCAAGCGACAATGTTCGTTTTCTCCAGAGTTCAGTAAAGTCAGTGCACAAAGTAATACCACGAAAATTGGAATTTTCTCTGACAAATGTAAAAAATAGAGGCCAACGAAGGTAAGGGGAGAGAGGGACAGCGTGTATGTATGAGTCTGAATGTGAGTATTTGCGAGTGTGAGTAGATTGTGTTGAGGTCGATTGAGAGAACGGGTTGGGAATTGTTGAGCTGCCACTGACAGCCAGGCAAAGAGCAAAAAGGAGCCTCTTGGACGAGACACTTCGTGGATGAAGAAGGAACTCAGGCCAGCCAGAGATAGATTTACTTTGGTAAACTTCAAGTAATGAAGTGCTGAGTTGAGAGAGACCCGTGATCTTTACACCAGCAAAAACAACATAGTTTGCACTACACAACTGTCACGTTCTGACCATCGTTCGTGTGTGTTTTCCTTGTTTTAGTGTTGGTCAGGACGTGAGCTGGGTGGGCATTCTATGTTGTGTGTCTGGTTTGTCTATTTCTATGTCTGGCCTGATATGGTTCTCAATCAGAGGCAGGTGTTAGTCATTGTCTCTGATTGGGAACCATATTTAGGTAGCCTGGGTTTCACTGTGTGTTTGTGGGTGATTGTCCTTGTTCCTGTCTCTGTGTTACTTTGCACCAGTATTAGGCTGTTTCGGTTTTCGTGTTACGTTTATTGTTTTGTATTTGATTCGTGTTTTCTTTGTTTCATTAAAGATGTATCGCAATAGCCACGCTGCGTTTTGGTCCGACTCTCTTTCAACCGAAGAAAACTGTTACAACAACAAGGAAGTTACTCAACCATATATAAATAAGTTATTAGTAGGTTAAAATGTACTAGTCACAGACAAACGACTTGACATGCTGCCATCTTGGATTTGCCGCATCAGTCTGATTTTAGACCCCACCATCTTCCTTTTGAGCTTTCCGGATCTCGTTGTTGGTCACAGCCTGCAGCAGCATTTCTTTTCTCCAACGGGACAGAACTGGATGTTCAAGGAAGCCAGCCAAGAGGACTCATTCTCTGCCATCCTACTCCCCTGCCAAATGGCTGAGATTGTCTCCTGTGACAATTCCTTGTCAACCACCTACAAATGCCCCTCCAGAGTCACAGGCAGTTGTGACAGTGTCTGCATCAGCATTAGTTTGTCCTGGCCTATACTTTGTTAAATAAAGATTCTGCTAGCTCTCCCACCCATCTGTGCCCATTGGCATTCAGTTTAGCAGTGCTCATAACATAAATCGAGGGGTTATTCAAATAAAATGTATTTATATAGCCCTTCTTACATCAACTGATATATCAAAGTGCTGTACAGAAACCCAGCCTAAAACCCCAAACAGCAAGCAATGCAGGTGTAGAAGCACGGTGGCTAGGAAAAACTCCCTAGAAAGGCCAAAACCTAGGAAGAAACCTAGAGAGGAACCAGGCTATGAGGGGTGGCCAGTCCTCTTCTGGCTGTGCCGGGTGGAGATTATAACAGAACATGGCCAAGATGTTCAAATGTTCATAAATGACCAGCATGGTCAAATAATAATAATCAGTGGTTGTCGAGGGTGCAACAAGTCAGCACCTCAGGAGTAAATGTCAGTTGGCTTTTCATAGCCGATCATTGAGAGTATCTCTACTGCTCCTGCTGTCTCTAGAGAATTGAAAAGAGCAGGTCTGGGACAGGTCAGGGTTCCATAGCCGCAGGCAGAACAGTTGAAACTGGAGCAGCAGCACGGCCAGGTGGACTCGGGACAGCAAGGAGTCATCATGCCAGGTAGTCCTGAGGCATGGTCCTAGGGCTCAGGTCCTCCGAGAGAGAGAGAGAAAGAAAGAAAGAAAGAAAGAGAGAATTAGAGAGAGTGTAACAGATGTGAAACGGCTAGCTTAGTTAGCGTGGGCGCTAAATAGCGTTTCAATCAGTGACGTCACTTGCTCTGAGACCTTGAAGTAGTAGTTCCCCTTGCTCTGCAAGGGCCGCGGCTTTTGTGGAGCGATGGGTAACGATGCTTCGAGGGTGACTGTTGATGTGTGCAGAAGGTCCCTAGTTCGCGCCCGGGTATGGGCGAGGGGACGGTCTAAATTTGTACTGTTACATTGATGCTGTTGACCCGGATTACTGGTTGCTGCGGAAAAAGGAGGAAGGTCAAAAGGGGGGTGAGTGTAACAGATGTGAAACGGCTAGCTTAGTTAGCGTGGGCGCTAAATAGCGTTTCAATCAGTGACGTCACTTGCTCTGAGACCTTGAAGTAGTAGTTCCCCTTGCTCTGCTTTTGTGGCGCGATGGGTAACGATGCTTCGAGGGTGACTGTTGATGTGTGCAGAAGGTCCCTGGTTCGTGCCCGGGTATGGGCGAGGGGACGGTCTAAATTTGTACTGTTACAAGAGCATGCTTAAATTCACACAGGACCCTGAATAAGACAGGATAAATACTCCTGGGGGTTAAAACATTCTCCAAATTTTTCGCAGGCAGCCCATTTTAAAGCCAAAATCTCATGCTTTCTTGAATGCAAGTGATAGTCTTTCTCTGCTGTGGTGAGAGCTCTTGAGCCATAGCCTATCACTCATAACTTCCCTTCCTGCTCTTGGTAGAACACAGCTCCCAAACCTTCACCTGACGCATCTGTGTGAAGGACAAATGGAAGTTCAAATTCTGAAATGGTAATTGGTGGGCTGCTGAGTAGGTCTATGAGCCGCTTTATGGTTTGTAGATGTTCGGCTGTCCAGTTCACCAGTGCTGTTGATGGGAGTTGGCCTATGTCTGAATGTTTGTTTCGTTTTGGATTTCTTCTTGACAGCTGGGAGTGGCAGGTCACCTGTTTTTGGTGGTTTTGGAGCAGTTCATACAACGCTTTGGCAATTCTGGAAAAGTCCTGGATGTATGATCTCTAGTAACCCACAAAACCCAATAGCTACAAACCTGTTGGATGCATTTGCAGTTTGCTTTCCTTGTGTTTCAGATTATTTTGTGCCCAATATAAGTTTTGGTAAATAATGTATTGTGTCATTTTGGAGTCACTTTTATTGTAAATAAGAATAAAATATGTTTCTAAATACTTCTACATTAATATGGATGCTACCATGATTACAGGTAATCCCGCATAAATATAATAATGAGTGAGAAAGTTAGAGGATGAAAGATCATACCCCCAAGACATGCTAATTTATTGGTTGGAACCCTGTGGTCCTAGACACCTCCTTAATTTCCTTTGACTGTCTCTCCTTTTGTGTTTTCTCTAAGCCATTAACCATTGCATCAATATTATCTTTCAAGTTAAACGGTATTGAGAAGCCTTGATCCTCTGATTTCCATCAATGCAGAGAAGCTTAACCGTATGTTGATATACTCAAACAGTTCATCACAGTCATTTGTCTGTGGAATGCTGTCTCCCTTTCAACTAAAGGTGCCACTGCTCACAGCTTCCAGTTCATTTAACTGTGGTCATTTTTTTCTTCTTCCCAAACAAGTGTCTTATGTGCAGAAACTATTGTGGACAATTACTTGAAACTTCACATCGTAGGTCTACACGTAGACGAGTTCTGTCCTGCTGTTGATCGCTGTGCTGAAGTTGTAGCAGGCTGGTTGTCTCCTCACTCCACTGTAGCAATCCCGGATGAGCCCCCACATTGTCTGGAGCCTGAAATGAATTGACAGGAAAGCAGGATCTGATGTAGTGTCTTTTTACTGCATCAGCTTCATGAGTTGTCCATACAGATTAATTTCATAGGGTTCAACAATTAATTAGAACAAATAACACAACATGGCAAAGAGCTAACTGAATAAATAGACAAACTGTATTACAGGTATCTAGGCTAACTAGCCATAAAGAAAACAACTTCCGTTGCAATGGTAGCTAGGAACCTAAAATATTTGCTAAATGTAGCAACAAACTCCAAAATACAGATCTGCCACCTCTCACACAGTGGTGATTTTAGCATGTAAATCTTGGTGGGGAAAACTCAATAATGTTTTTAGATGCATGCCAGTAAAGCCACTACACAGCACTAAACAATACTGTAATGAAACAGCAGGGAGCAGGTCTCGAACCCTCGACCTTTGAGCCTGAGTTCCGGCGCGCTATCGACTGTGCCGCAAAAGCATGCTCGTGCTGCAGAGTCGATTTCCGCGCTTATAAACCCAGGGTTGTTACAATACATGAATTGCACTATAACGGTGACAAACAGTGCGCACAAACTGTTAGGGCTGTCCCAACAGCAAAGTATTTTTTTTTTGCACCATGGAATAAATACTTACCACTGCTTCACCCGGCTATCGGCGGAGACTTGTCTGGCAGAGAAACAGTTCATTTACTGCATTTAAAAAAAAACATAGCTGATATGGCTGACTTGCTTAAAACAAATGTGTTCTCTACTGACAATTGAGATGTACAAACTATGGAATAAGGGGAGGACGAACTGATAAGAGTAAATCCGTAATTTCGATTAAGACATTAATGAGCGAGCTAGGACAGACTTAGTAAATATAAATATTTGTTGAGTACTTGTATAATGTACAGCAACAGAATTCAGAACATGGGCCATTCTTACAGTATTCTCCCTCTACACCAAGTCAGAACCGTAGGATAAATAAACAAGGCATAGAAGCACACAATGAAAGCTCTTACAATATTTGATGACGACATTTCTCTTCAACAGGCTATAGGCTAAATGTGCACCACCAAGCCAGAACAGTAGGCTAATTTATGAGGGAAAATGATTAAGGTGAGGCACATGGGCAACTAACGGCTTGCTTCACAACATACATTTAGTATTACTTTCTTAACTAAAGTGTACATATCTTCCTGGCATATTATGTCATGTATGCAGCAGCATACAACACATTTTTGGACTCTTTTCTGTGCTCACTTGAACAGGAAGAACTGAGCTAGGCTGAAAAACCTGCATTTTTTGGAGCTGCCTTACTCAAGAAAGCAAAAAAGAGACCATGATTGTATGCAGCTTAATTAACTGAATTATATATTTTTTTACAATGTTTGCAAACTAATATGTGACACGTATAAATGCCAAAATAACATGCAAACATGGGATTTTTAAATGTTTTTACTCTAAACAGGTGGGGCTCAAAACAGGTAGGGCTCTGCCTCACCTTCCCTGAATGACGGGTCGCCACTGCTTTCATGCATTGGCTGTGAGACACGTATTTTACCCTCATCTCACGCTCACATGCCACACCTCATGCATTAAAAAGTACAGCTTTTTGGCCTCCCGAGTGGCGCAGTGGTCTAAGGCATTGCATCGCACTACAGCCTGGGGTTCGATCCATGACCGGAAGTCCCATAGGATGGCGCACAATTGGCCCAGCATCGTCTGGGTTAGGGGAGGGTTTGGCAGGCGGGGCATTACTTGGCTCATCGCTGTCTAGCGACTCCTTGTGGCGGACCGGGCTACTGCAGGCTGACTTTGATCGTCAGTTGAGCGGTGTTTCCTCCGACACATTGGTACAGCTGGCTTCCGGGTTAAGCGGGCGGGTGTTAAGAAGCAAGGCTTGGCGGGTCATGTTGGTCAGCGCATGACTCAAACTTCACCTCTCCCGAGCCTGTTGGGGAGTTGCAATGACGAGACAGAATCACGAAATTGGGGAGAAAAAGGTGGTTTAAAAAAAGTACTGCTCTTATTTTTCTAATTAGTCCAATTGTATAGTCAGTGCGTTAACTTTTCAACTGTATCTCCAGTTTCAACTGTGCCTCACGAGTATTCTTTGGGATAGGGGGCAACTTCTTTGGGATAGGGGCGGTATTTTGACGTCCAGATGAAAAGCGTGTCCAAAGTAAACTGCCTGCTACTCAGGCCCAGAAGCTAAGATATGCATATTATTAGTAGATTTGGATAGAAAACACTCAAAAGTTTCTAAAACTGTTTGAATCATGTCCGTGAGTATAACATAACTTAGAGATGTTCAGGTCCGGGCTCTGGCTGTGCCACTCAAGGACATTGGAAGGTGAACATTTGCCCCAGTCTGAGGTCCTGAGTGCTCTGGAGCAGGTTTTCATCAAGAACCTCTCTGTACATTGCTCCATTCATCTTTGCCTCCATCCTGACTAGTCTCCCACTCCCTACCGCTGAAAAACATCCCCACAGAATGATGCTGCCACCACCATGCTTCACCGTAGGGATGGTGCAGGTTTCCTCCAGACGTGACACTTGGCATTCAGTCGAAAGAATCTTGGTTTCATCAGACCAGAGAATCTTGTTTCTTGTCTTTAGGTGCCTTTTGGTAAACTCCAAGCGGGCTGTCATGTGCCTTTTACTGAGGAGTGGCTTCCGTCTGAGCATTCTACCATAAAGGCCTGATTGGTGAAGTGCTGCAAAGATGGTTGTCCTTCTGGACGGTTCTCCTATTTCAACAGAAGAACTCTGGAGCTCTGTCAGAGTGACCATCGGGTTCCTGTTCACCTCCCTTCCCAAGGCCCTTCTCCCTCGTTTTCTCAGTTTGGCCACGCTGACAGCTCTAGGAAGAATCTTGGTGGTTCTAAACTTCTTCCATTTAAGAATGATGGAGGCCACGGTTTTCTTGGGTACCCTCAATGCTTCAGAAAATTTTGGGCACCCTTCCCCAGATCTGTGCCTCGACACAATCCTGTCTCAGAGCTCTACGGACAATTTCTTCGACCGCATTGCTTGTTTTTTTGCTCTGGCATTTTCTGTCAACTGTGGGACCTTATATAGACAGGTGTGTGCCTTTCCAAATTGAATTTACCACAGTTGGACTCCAAGTTGTAGAAACATGTCAAGGATGATCAATGAAAACAGGATGCACCTGAGCTAAAAGCATAGCAACGGGTCTGAATATTTATGTAAATAAGTTATTTCTGTTTTAAATTTGTAATCAATTTGCTAACATTTCTAAAAACCTGTTCGCTTCGTCATTATGGGGTATTGTGTGTAGATTGAGGGAAAAAATATTATTTGATCAATTTTAGAATAAGGCTGTAACGTAACAATGTGGAAAAACACACACACACACACACACACACACACACACACACACACACACACACACACACTTTCCGAATACACTGTGTGTGTGTGTGTGTGTGTGTGTGTGTGTGTGTGTGTGTGTGTGTGTGTGTGTTTATTTATTTATTGGTCATAGTCCTAAGCCATGTCAAAATAGGTAGAATCGCAGGAAATTAGCTTTAAAACTGTAACATTTTCCTGGGGGAGGACCCCCAAACCCCACATCTAGGGGTTGTGTCAGGGGGCAATGATTTTCAAGATGGAAAACCTCACTCCAAGCTTTCTTTGAAAGTTGGCAGCCTAGAAAATAGCACTTACATATGAAATTGCATTTGGATATAAATTTCATAACCTGTTAGATATATTATGAACTCGTTATCAATAAGACTCTTAACTGTAAACATGTTATATAGGCTAAAAATTAAAAATGTACTGTCACAACAGCTAGTGAGCTAGCAGTCCGAATGCCCTTTAGCTGACCAATTCAACATTAGCTGACAAATTCTTGAGTGAACAACACATTTTGCAAGGATCAACAGTTCATCACTGTTTCGACTATATCTTCAAAAGTGTATGTCTTCGTTAACATGTCATTTGTGGGGGATACTTGCTGGTACAGACCTAAAATGAATTGGCAGGAAAAGCACGATGAGATTTAGTGTCTTTTTATTGCATCGGCTTCATGAGTTGTGAAGCCAGGCGGCTAGGCGTTGCCTCAGTGGATTCCTAGAGTAGCTGTGCTACCCACGCACACACAAACTTGCATGATTAGCATAAAGGGAGAACACTCAGCCTAACCCTAATAATTCTCAAAAACGGTTGAAATTGGGTGTTAAATAACTATTTCCATGGCATATTGCTTGCTCACCTGAAAGCTCTTTCTTATGTTAAGAAATGTATAGTTGAGGTGAGATCGAATTGGCGCATGAATACTGAACAATTAAGCTCTGCTGTATAGATATTTAAGCGATATTTTTCCCTAACACATCCTGCCTCTCCATCCCCTGCCCTGTATTTACCCTGCAAATAGTGCTTAGCTTCACTGACTTAGTGCTAGATGTAACTCACTCATCTCTGCCGAGCTTTCTGAAGCTATATCCACAATAGTTACTTCTAATATATCTTCCCGTCCCATACGACAGATGGCTTATTGCAGTCCTGGTATTATTCCAATAAATGTTGCACTGAGAAACATCTGCTATGCAAATCCCGCCGTATTGCTGTCACTTTGTCTTTGCCTGTCAAAGCAGAGATACAGCTCTCTACCTCGTACCGGAGCGTCGGGCTGCCTGCCAGACAAAGGCCACGAAACACAGCTGCCAACTCTATCCACTGAACATCAAATAGAACTCAAATTACTGCTAGGAGAGGATCCAATTCTTCTCCCACTGAATCTCATAAAGGATATCACATTTAACAGCTGAGATCCCAAAACAATGCTCCTCCTTCTACACTACAGAGTCCTGTCATTAGTGCTAGTTTATCTGGTATACAGAAATGTCAACGGCTATTATGTCATAGGGCACGGCATATGAAGCCCTTAGAGGTTTGACCTGAATAGTGTCTTAGTTGATGAAGAAGAAAGGCAGACTCTCTCTTTGAGGGTGAGGTTAAAAAACAGTGTTTGAGAGTCAGATGAAGAAGAACGAGAGATGAAGGTCTACGTGGAGCTTCCGCTCTCTATAGCCACCCTCTCCCCAGTGACACAGAGATTGCAGGCGGGCAGCAGCACCGGAGACATGCGGAGCCAGGGCCCACAGGCCTGTGTGTGTGGGACCACAACTAAAGGATCCTAAACACTCCCGCAGGAACTAATGTTGTGGACAGAAGCCCAGCCCAAACCCTTGACGTGAAGAACATAACCAAGGAGAGAGCCATGGAAGTCAGGGATATACACTGCTCAAAAAAATAAAGGGAACACTTAAACAACACAATGTAACTCCAAGTCAATCACACTTCTGTGAAATCAAACTGTCCACTTAGGAAGCACCACTATAAATTCCACATGCTGTTGTGCAAATGGAATAGACAACAGGTGGAAATTATAGGCAATTAGCAAGACACCCCCAATAAAGGAGTGGTTCTGCAGGTGGTGACCACAGACCACTTCTCAGTTCCTATGCTTCCTGGCTGATGTTTTGGTCACTTTTGAATGCTGGCGGTGCTTTCATTCTAGTGGTAGCATGAGACAGAGTCTACAACCCACACAAGTGGCTCAGGTAGTGCAGCTTATCCAGGATGGCACATCAATGCGAGCTGTGGCAAGAAGGTTTGCCTGTGTCTGTCAGCGTAGTGTCCAGAGCATGGAGGCGCTACCAGGAGACAGGCCAGTACATCAGGAGACGTGGAGGAGGCCGTAGGAGGGCAACAACCCAGCAGCAGGACCGCTACCTCCGCCTTTGTGCAAGGAGGAGCAGGAGGAGCACTGCCAGAGCCCTGCAAAATGACCTCCAGCAGGCCACAAATGTGCATGTGTCTGCTCAAACGGTCAGAAACAGACTCCATGAGGGTGGTATGAGGGCCCGACCTCCACAGGTGGGTGTTGTGCTTACAGCCCAACACCATGCCGGACGTTTGGCATTTGCCAGAGAACACCAAGATTGGCAAATTTGCCACTGGCGCCCTTGTGCTCTTCACAGATTAAAGCAGGTTCACACTGAGCACATGTGACAGACGTGACAGAGTCTGGAGACACCGTGGAGAACGTTCTGCTGCCTGCAACATCCTCCAGCAGGACCGGTTTGGCGGTGGGTCAGTCATGGTGTGGGGTGGCATTTCTTTGGGGGGCCGCACAGCCCTCCATGTGCTCGCCAGAGGTAGCCTGACTGCCATTAGGTACCGAGATGTGATCCTCAGACCCCTTGTGAGACCATATGCTGGTGCGGTTGGTCCTGGGTTCCTCCTAATGCAAGACAATGCTGGAACTCATGTGGCTGGAGTGTGTCAGCAGTTCCTGCAAGAGGAAGGCATTGATGCTATGGACCGCCCGTTCCCCAGACCTGAATCCAATTGAGCACATCTGGGACATCATGTCTCGCTCCATCCACCAACGCCACGTTGCACCACAGACTGTCCAGGAGTTGGCGGATGCTTTAGTCCAGGTCTGGGGGGAGATCCCTCAGGAGACCATCCGCCACCTCATCAGGAGCATGCCTAGGCGTTGTAGGGAGGTCATACAGGCACGTTGAGGCCACACACACTACTGAGTCTCATTTTGACTTGTTTTAAGGACATTACATCAAAGTTGGATCAGCCTGTAGTGTGGTTTTCCACTTTAATTTTGAGTGTGACTCCAAATCCAGACCTCCATGGGTTGATACATTTGATTTCCATTGATCATTTTTGTGTGATTTTGTTGTCAGCACATTCAACTATGTCAAGAAAAAAGTATTTAATAAGAATATTTCATTTATTCAGATCTAGGATGTGTTATTTTAGTGTTCCCTTTATTTTTTGAGCAGTGTATTAACCAAAGATTACCCAACTGCAACCCACTGATGCCAGCAAATGTTAAGATATTTACAATGGGTGAAAGTCATTAACTTGATGCACCTGTACCACATTTTATTTATTTATTTTACCTTTATTTAACTAGGCAAGTCAGTTAAGAACAAATAGTTATTTTCAATGTCGGCCTAAGAACAGTGGGTTAACTGCCTTGTTCAGGGGCAGAATGACTCGATCTTGCAAACTTTCGGTTACTAGTCCAACACTCTAACCACTAGGCTACCTGCCGCCCCATTTTAAAGTGAAATGATAGTGAAAATGATGTTTTATAACATGCAACGTCCCCGCTGAGCTCCATACAATGTAACTGTGGCCTTTAGAACAGCTGTATGGCTGAGGATATACATCAGTTGCGGAGAAAGGTTTGGGCTTGAGTTTGTCTGTTTGGAGAAACAGTGTCGTGGCCTCAGATCCTGTGGTTTGGTGAGACGATCACAATTTTATCTTTTACCCCCCAAAAAGTTTTTGTCTACCGAGAATAGTCTCTCCTGGGAGACGAGCTGTGGAGAGTGTGAGACAGAGTAGTCATACAGTATCTGTCAAGAGTTTTGATGGACTGTCCTGAGGACCAGCCTCAGTCTGGCTCTCTGCACATTGGTATTCTGCTGAGGTTGATGGGGAGCAGGTCTGGCAGTGCCTCTGGCGTGCGCTCTGACGGGGGGGATTTTACCACCTCTCCTCAGAGGAAACAGACAGTCAGTGCCTCTTGCACTCCTCACGTAACCTTGTAAAACCATCCGGAAGTCTCGCAAGCTTACATTCTTTTTCGCTACAGCGCATCGGTTATCAGCCTGGTAATTACGAGGCTCCTCCTCGTGTGTGTGTGTGTGTGTGTGTGTGTGTGTGTGTGTGTGTGTGTGTGTGTGTGTGTGTGTGTGTGTGTGTGTGTGTGCGTGTGCGCCTCTGGGAGTTGTGAGCTAACATGAGCGCTGTATTGCATTGTGCTGTCAGTGAATAGAAGGAATGCTATTCTTTCTCCTCTGCAGGGCCAGCATTGTGCAGAAGAGGATCATTTACTTCCAGGATGAAGGTTCCCTCACTGTCAGACTGTGTGAGAAAGGTACAGCATATCTGTCCTATACGAATATTACTTCTCACTGGAACAGCCCAATGCTTTTATATGATCTGTTACTGTAGTAGATTATAATGGAGATTTTGGATGTAGTCATATTCAAAAATTATATTCGGTCAAGCAAGATCACCATTCTTATCTTCACTTTGTGTGTGTGTGCGTGGGGGGGTTGAGGGGTCGTGTGTGTGTGTGTGTGTGTGTGTGTGTGTGTGTATGACTGGGTGGGTGGGTGTGTGTGTTTCAGAGGCTGTGTTTGGAGAGACCACAGAGAAGCCCCCTCCAGAATGCTGTGCCTGTGGGACGGCCAAGTACAGAGTCACCTTCTATGGGAACTGGTCGGAGAAAATTCACCCTAAAGACTACCCCAGTAAGTCCTTCACTGCAGTCATGTACTGTATGTACACCCACGCACACTGCACATTGCTGTACAACTTCCCACCTGTTGCTCAACTGTCCGTTTGCTCTGGAGTGTGAAAGGATCTGCACCGTTTATAGTCATTAAGCAAGACATTATGGTTTTGGAAGAAACACAAAAAGATGACATTTTACCCTGGACATATTTAGACTGTCTGTTGACTAGAGTAACATACTGCACGAAAGAACAGTACACTGTAGTTTAGAGCAGTGGTTCCCGACCTTTTTGGAACCGTGGCACACCTTGATGGGATATTCATCTATTGTCTGTGACTTTTTTTAAAGGTTTGTTTTCATAGTTTCTTACTCATGATGGTTCATTTGTGTGTACCCCTTTAAGAGCTTCCTGTCAATTTGAGCCAGAAAGAAAAACATGTAGCTCTGATAAAATAGGTATTTTAGTTTTGAACGGTTTGGGCTAAAGATGAGCCAATGCCTTCTGCATTGTAAAGGTGCAACCACAGACGCAAAGCCATGCTCTGTTTAGTTATATGGCAGAGGCTGTAGTATAGCTAGTATAGCTAAACCCAGAGTAAAGCTAAGCCCAAATGACTAATCAGACGTGCCTGTTCTAATCGTTTTCACAGACAAAGTAAAATCATACAAATGAGTTTGCTCGTGTTTGCTCGGGCACCCTCAAAATGATACAAACATAACAACAGCCTGAGTGCACTGGACTTGAAACAACGATACAGATCGTAATCGTGTGCCATTTAATGTTTTATCAGACCGGCACTGCATTCCACAGGTCATGTTTATAACAGTTAAAAAAACAAGATTAGGAAGGTTTTGCTGGACCCCCGAGAGTTCCTCACTGCAAACCAGTTTGGAACCACTGGTTTAGAGGATTTTGCTCAAATGATTTGTGTGTTGTTGGGATTTAACCAAATAATTTTCAGTAAGCCTAAGTCAGTAAAACAGTATGATATTGGATAGCTGTTATGATACAGTCTCCTCTTTTGGAGCTGATGATCCGAACCACACACGTATTCCCTGCAGTCAGTGTTATGTAGTCACAGCTTACAAAGGGAATCGCCATAAATAATTTGAGATGGGAAGAGGCTCTTCTGGCAGGAAACAAGAAACAAGTTTTGGTACATTAAAGCACATCACATGGATTCTCTATAGGCCTGATGGGCTTAAAGAGATGAACTGTATAGTTTCCCTTTCCCTCCAGCTTGATATATAATCTTTCACGGAGGGAAGCGTATCATGGAAAAACGTAATTACATTCAAGGGTTTCCGAGGGGAGTGTTGAGTGGCCAAAGTAAAAACAATGATATATACAAATTGGTTGGTGTGTGTGTGTGTTGTCTGACTGGGTCTATTCCAGCCTCAACTCTTTCAGTAATGATGAGGGCTCCACCAGTGGAAGTGCGGGCCTGTCACAGTATATCTAACAGTGGCCTTCCAGCCACATGCATGGCTAATGAACACTGTCTCCACCACTCTGCTGTTAGCCTCACACGCCCAGCAGACACCGTTAAAGCCAGGAGCGATCTGTCAGCCGCTACACCTACACATGTAGGAACTTAATTTTGCTACAGTTTGCTACAGCAGGAACATAGTCCTGCAGCAACAAAACATGTGAATTATTATGTGGATTCTAATTCATCCACATTTTTGTAGGGGGTTGATAGATTTTTCATAAGGGAAAATCAAGTCTTAAATTTCAAAGTGGAAATTGCAAACTTCAGTAGCCTTTTTTAAACCTCAAATGCACAACGAGTTTAACATGTCCTGTAACATGGTGATCAAATTAAGATCCTACATCTGTACACAGACACACGCAGGCGACTTTGTTTCTCTGTCACCACCCTATACAGGACGCGCCAATCATTGGTCAGCCCTCATCGGGGCGTCCCACTCCAGGAGCTATGTCCTGTGGGAGTACGGTGGCTTCGCCAGCGAAGGGGTGAAACAGGTGGCAGAGCTGGGGTCTCCAGTTAAGATGGAGGAGGAGATAAGACAGAAGGTAGGTCCTAAAGAAACATCATGGTTTCCGAACTGTTCATGTTTGCCGATCCGCTATATCTGATCTTCAGACAAAAAGTGACTGATCGAACTTTCTGATGTCTTAATGTGCCTGTCTCCACTTCTGAAACAGCATGTCAAAGGTTGATCAGTTAATGGCAGGACCTCTCTGGCATATTAATGAATCACACAAGTTTGTATATTGGCTGATCTGCACCGCTCTGCTATTTAGTGCTAATTCCCTGCTCTCGGGTGACATGGCAACAATAGTGTTGAGGCCAGGGACAGATGAGATGCAGAGGGGCATCATGGGATGACTGTGGAGGAGCGGTGGCATGACTAATGGAGGGAGAGGTGAGAAAGGATGGCCGCCTCACAGAGAATCTTAAAGGTCACACAGGAAAGGCTCATAACCCATGTGATATTTTCTTTTCCACAGTGCTGTGAGGGCCGACTAATAATGGGAATGTTGACAAGTGTCAGATGGAAGATAGTGTTCTGTTTGACTTCCTGTCACAAGCAAATATGATTGGTTGTCACGGATTCTGGAGATGGGCCACAATCACCAATTTCCGCTTTCAAATTTTCTGTTTATAATTCAATTTGTTGTTGTTGTAAAATAAATTACTGTGATATCAATCAAGGTAGAATTAAACCCGTAGGAATGTGCTCAGTATACATATATTACTGATTGAAATTGGATAGAATTACACAGGAAACATATTAGTTAATGGTCCATATAACGAGCAGTCTTTAGGTCGTATTATGACTTTGTTTGTGGATGTGGATGTGGCAGTGACAAGTGTTCTCAAGTCCATAGAATTAGGTATTCAAATTCTTGAATGGACATGAACCTTCTTATGACAGTATAAAAGGTCAGCCAGTGCTGTCATAAGATATTGTGTAAAACAATGAATTTGAAGATTATTTGCACAGTGGGCTCTAGTTTAACAAACCTAACGCAATGGTAAATCTAAGCGCTGGCTGAAGGTCTATAGGTCTGGGGGTGTGTGAGAAATATTTTTCATATTTTCACAGCCAGAATTATGAGCACAATAGCTGGCGATGGCTCAAAAGGGCTGGGTTTTGATGTATAAACAAGTTGTAAGTGTGACGAGGGTTTGGCCACTGGCCAATCAACACATTCCATGGCTTATTTGAAAAAGCAAAAAAACATTTAACCTTTATTTAACTAGGCAAGTCAGTTAAAGAACAAATTCTTATTTACAATGACAGCCAAACCCTAACCCAGATGACGCTGGGCCAATTGTGTGCCGCCCTATGGGACTCCCAATCACGGCCGGTTGTGATACAGCCTGGAATTGAACCAGGGTCTGTAGTGATGCCTCTAGCACTGAGATGCAGTGCCTTGGACCACTAAGCCAATCGGCATTATTAATGCATGCTTTTGTTTCAAGTTCTGTAGGTTTTTTGTTTTATTTGATTTAACCTTTATTTATCCAGGTTAGTCTCATTGAGATCAAATACATTTTTCAAGAGAGACCTGGTCCAACCAAGACAGCAGCAGGGGGGAACAATATTTCAGACAAATATCAGACATAACAATTTACAGACATAGACAAACCATGAACAGAATTTAGATGTAGACACACATACATTATAATTACAGAACATACAAGCGTTCTAGATAAAAATGTATCATATATACCCCCGCATGAAGTCCTAATGACAATCACTTTCCTCAGTAACTTGTGTCAACCAACCTTTTTGACACTTTTCCAATGATCTGTTCTGACTTTAAGAACCGTTAAAAGTAAGTAGGAGTGAGACCTTAACTGGTATTTATTTCCTGACCTTATCGAAAAAGAACAGAAATAAAGCGGCAGTTTTCTCAAAATGGCCTTATCGATCATGGTATGCCTAATGTTTAAGCCTACCTAGAGTCAACGAAGACCAGCCAACAGCACTATGGAGATCATAGTGATGTCAGACGCTTTCAGTTAATACCTGGTCTGCAGCTAATAGTAAGAGATGGAGGTGTAGATAATCAATTGCTTTCATGGCTCTATGCACCTCTGAGACAAAGGTTGGAAAGAGAACCTTGAGCGGGAGTGTACAGGGTGCTCATTTTGACCTTTTAACCCTATTAAATAATTTGCCTGCGTCAAGAAAATGCTGATTAAAAGAGTTCAGAATAGAGGTTTTCTCAGTTACCACCTGTGAGTCTACCAACAGTTGTTTAGGAAGCTGTGTATATTTTTTTGGACTCCAAATCGTTCACTACTCGCCAACCTTTGTATGGATTATTCAGATTCTCAAACAGTAGATTTGAGGTAGTAGTCAGTTTTCGGGTCCTAGCTACACCCTGATTCATTCTGAATGCATTTAAAAGCCATCAAACCATCAGCTGAATAAGACCCTCTTATTGACGGTCTTTGCGTTGTCGTCAAGTAATGGCAACGGTAAAAAAAAAAAAGTGGAGTGTTGGCAGTCAACATTGTTGTAAATTGCTTCAAGGAGCCTAGCCTATATGTCTTTTACACGTCTCCTAAAATAGAAAACACTTGGCTCTTGTAAATGTTATTTTATGTTTGAGGCATGTTCTCAAAAAGCAAAATATAGCCTAGGCCTGCCATTGACACTATATTATTGAACGGAATAATTTAAATATGTTTGGATGAATACTTGAACAAGCAAAACATAGTATGCAGGTAGGTAGGTGTGTGGATGTTTTAGGATGTGCGGTATATTTCAATTCAAGGCACTCTGAAGAATAGACCATTTAAACACCTTTTATGGATAGGCTACTTTACAAGGTCAAGATATAATATACATGACGCATTGCTGTTGACCTAGCCTTAGTAGCTGAGGCTTAGGGCAAGGATACCCTATGGAGGGGTTGGATATGAAATGAAAAACAAGCTATCTTTTTTTTAAAAACAACAATATTTATAAATAAGATGAGGTCAGAGGCATGATATCATAAATTGCTTTATGCATAACATTTGCACGTCTATACAAAATACTAGGCTCCTGTCAATTGCCTTTGTAAAAGGCAGATTCTCAAAACACGGACGAGGTGTGCTTATTGAAAGTGGGGATGGATAGCCTACTTGAGTATGTACAGTATATTGTGAATGATGAAAAAACATGAGGGCAAAAACCTCCAAAATATTTCAAAGCACTCTCAGTAGACCATTTCAAACCCCTTTATTCATAGGCTACTTGGCTAATGGCCAGAATAAAATATGCATCTCTGCAATGCTGATAAACCAGCCAAATTAAACAAAATGGGGGGAACCAATCACTGGCACAAAAAGTACATCTCTTTTCCATGGGCATTGTGCACCATGGCTGGATAGGCTGTGCTTCCACCCTCAAAGTCCATGCCATTATCAACTGCATTACCATTGAGACCTGCTTTTTGTGGGTCTCAAAACTTCCCATTAGCACTGTATAAAATGTGAACTTTTGCACTGGTTTTTGACACACCTCAATATTGCCACCCCTCCCATCTCAGCACAAGCGAGCTGCCGAACCTAGCCGAAATTGCAGAAACTAGCGTTAGAGCTGGAAAGTGTGCCAGTTTTTACATTTTTCATCAGCAGGGACTTAGAAACTGGTCAGAATTGAAGGAATGATGGATAGTGCTTAATACAGGAAAATTGTTGAGGGAAATCTGTTTCAGTCTTCCAGAGATTTGAGACTGGGACTGGTTCATCCTTGGGAGCAATTTCCAAACGCCTGAAGGTACCGTGTTCATCTGTACAAACAATAGTATGCAAGTATAAAAACCATGGGACCACGCAGTCGTCATACCGCTCAGGAAGGAGAAGCGTTAGAGATGAACGTACTTTGGTGCGAAAAGTGTAAATCAATCCCAGAACAATAGCAAAGGACCTTGTGAAGATGCTGGAGGAAACAGGTACAAAAGTATCTATGTCCACAGTAAAACGAGTCCTATATCAACATAACCTGAAAGGCCGCTAAGCAAGGAAGAAGCCACTGCCACAAAACCGCCATAAAAAAGCAAGACTACGATTTGCAACTGCACATGGGGACAAAGATTGTACTTTTTGGAGAAATGTCCTCTGGTCTGATGAAACAAAAATATAACTGTTTGGCCATAATGACCATCGTTATGTTTGGAGGAAAAAGGGGGGAGACTTTAAAGCCGAAGATCACCATCCCAACTGTGAAGCACGGGGTTTCAAAGTCAAGAGCTCTTAAGTGAGGCCATTCTATATGCAAACATATTTCCCCCTCCTCATAAGTATGTTATATGGAATAATCTTGTCATAAAATATAAAAACAAGCCACTATCTTTAGGATATTGGTTTTGAACGGACATTTTACTTGTGGGTCAGCTTCTCATTTCAGACGGACATCTTTATACATAAAAGTTTTTATTTTTATTTTTTATGTATGAGCTCACTGTCTCACTAAAGGAATATGAGATAGTGTGTTACCAGATGGTGTTCTAGCCCTTTTGAAACAAATTGTGGTCATTACAGATCCATCACATCTAAATTTAGCCATAGTAATTGTCTCAATTATTTATTTATTTGATTAATAATTCATTAATTAGAGAAACTTTTTATGATCGTGTTGTTCCAATAGCAAAATCTAGGTATAACTTGCAATGTGTTGTAAAGTGGTTAAAGGAATGGACTTTATCATACAAATATGTGATCACAAACAAAGTGAGAAAAACACTCTTTAAAATAACTAAGGTGTTACCTGTTAACATTTTGTCAATCTGGGACAGAATCTCTTGAGCATTTGTTTTTCTAATGTGTGTATGTGACTGTGTTGTGGGTGGGTTTTCTGCTGGATTTAGGTAGAATGTTTTGGTACAGTAGGGACATCCATCTGCAAGCTTCTGATGTTCAACTTGTTTTTGATAGTCAAAAGATTCTCCATTAACAAAAAGTATGTGATGAATTTGAATATAAAATGCATAAAAACATCATATTCAATATTTTTAAAGGTAGATTTAAATACTTACTTTGCCACATTGAATATTATGCTCTGTAAGAAAAAGACGGTAATGAAACCAATTGATACTCTTAAGCTTTTCAAATTTCTTTGAATGTAAAAACCCTGTGTGTTTCTGTTTTTGTGTTTGTTTGTTTGATGCTTTGTGTTACAAAAATCGATACTGTACATCCTTCTTAAAATTTGTAACACATTTTATTGCGTATCCTTCACAATTAATGGAATTTTTTAAAAACAACAATGGCTGCCATTTTTAAAGCATTCTAGAACTTTGAAGGTTTGCCATAGCCACCCTAGAAATTTCATAGGATCTCTATGCTCATCCCTTCTGTTATCCATCCATTGCTGTGCCCTGGCCTGTTAACAGTCTACATCATTCATCATACCTGTCACCTGTTTGCTTTGGAATGGCATCTCCTTGATCATATATCAATGTACCCATCAGAGTTCTTGTTTTTTTGTATGATTCTATGGTGGCCAGTCATATAATGGCTTACATACTGTAAACATTTCTTCTAAAGATGAAGCCATAAGAGGAAGATATTTAGAGTGAAATCATAGATATGACAGCAGGGTTAGATAATCAGTGTTTTGGCATCTGTGAGTGTCTCTCTGACAACATGGCTGTGTCTGGGAGAGTGCGTTTGGGGTTTCTGCTATCTGGTCTATGGAGTGTTTTTCGTAGAGATCGTCAGCCTGTTCCATCTGCGTATTGTTTTATTTGCTGAGTACGTAATTGAGGTCATCTTTATTTAGATGACTGTGATTTCTCAGTCATTGCTAATCCAAAAGAGAGAATAAAGTTGCTGCACACACACAGATCCAGAGGTAAACTGATGCTTTATTTGTCAAAGCTCACACAATAAATTCTAGATGTCCCGATGTTTGTGGCAGTGACGAATGCTTCATGCTGTATAGGGTTAAATGCAACTACATACAGTGGCAAGAAATAGCATGTGAACCCTTTGGAAATACCTGGATTTCTGCATAAATTTGTATTCAAATTTGATCTGATCTTCATTTAGGTCACAACAATAGATAAACAGTCTGCTTAAACTAATAGCACACAAACAATTATACGTTTTCATGTCTTTATTGAACACACCGTGTAAACATTCACAGTGCAGGGTGGGAAAAGTATGTGAAACCTTGGATTTAATAACTGGTTGACCCTCCTTTGGCAGCAATAACCTCAACCAAACTTGCTGTAGTTGTGGATCAGACCTGCACAACGGTCAGGAGGAATTTTAGACTATTCCTCTTTAGAAAACTGTTTAAGTTCAGCAATATTCTTGGGATGTCTGGTGTGAACTGCTCTCTTGAGGTCATGCCACAGCATCTCAATCGGTTTGAGGTCAGGACTCTGACTGGGCCACTCCAGAAGGCATATTTTCTTCTGTTGAAGCCATTTTTGTTGATTTACTTCTGTGTTTGGGTTGTTGCCTTGTTGCATTACAGAACTTCTGTGGAGCTTCAATTGGTGGACCGATAGCGTAACATTCTCCTGCAAAATGTCTTGATAAACTTCGGAATTCACTTTTTCCGTCTGATAGCAAGCTGTCCAGGCCCTGAGGCTGAAAAGCAACCCCAAACTATGGTGTTCCCTCCACCATACTTTAGAGTTGAGATGAGGTTTTGATGTTGGTGTGCGGTGCCTTTTTTTCTCCACACACAGTGTTGTGTGTTCCTTCCAAACAACTCAACTGTAGTTTCATCTGTCCACAGAATATTTTTCCAGTAGCGCTGTGGAACATCCAGGTGCGCTTTTGCAAACTTCAGACATGCAGCAATGTTTTCTTTGGACAGCAGTGACTTTTTTCGTGGTGTCACAGAAATCCAGGTAATTCCAAAGGGTTCACATACCTTTTCTTGCCACTGTAGCTCTAAGCCACAGCAATTTCGTCTATTCTGTTGAATTGAGACACTGGCTATCGGGTGTTGTAGAATGCCCTTTCTTTCTCACATGATAAGGGTAGATTATAACATTCCGAGCTCATCATTTGACAATGCCCCGGGAAGGCACATTGTCCGGTTATGGGGTGATTACATTTTCTAATTCTGCTACTGACCTTGGGGAAATGCTACTGAAGGAGCTCAGCATTCATTTCTTGCCAGGGAAGGGACATAGTTTCTTCTTAACACTGACACGCTAGTACATAACAGTAGCATCAAGATAAGGCAGGGCAAAACATGGATTAATCTGTATATACTTAAGAGACACCATAGGACAAGAGCTGGAAGTGAGGCTCAGAATGTAAATCTACATGTTCTGAACACTTTAATACAATGTTTTGTTGGATATTTTTGTAAATAATGAATGAAGATTCAAGCTAGAATCTGCAGTTAAAATAATAACAAAGTTGCCACCCTGCCTCTGTTTTGATAAAATGATGATGGATGGGTTTGGAGAAATATATCCATACTCAAATTTATAGAGAGCGCTACAGCTGCAAGGACTGACCATCCATGAAATAAAAAAAATGACAGTTTTAACCGTGTTTTGAGGCTATAGACCCTTACATAAGTATGCTGATGGGCCTATTTTCCGTTTATTATTAGTTTGCTCTAGTGGTGTTAGCTAAATACATTTGGCTAGCACAGCAAATAACCACGGAGCTGGTGTGATGTGAAGGTAGAGAATGTTCAGCTTACTTTGTTAGCCAGCTAGATAGAGATTAATTTATCTCATGACAGCCAACAATAAAATTCAACTAAATGTAGCTAGCATACGAGTCCAATGTTTGACGACCACATTGTGTATGTCAAAAGTGAGCTAGCAGCAGTAATTACCACGCTATCAACCCCTCTCTCGCCCTCACAAATCTGTCTCTACTAGCTCTTAATTTTCTGTTTTTCAAAACACAACTCTATTTTACCCAGCTGTATTGCCTACTTAGTTTCAATTAAGAAACATAATAATGAACCGCTAGCTTTTGCTAGGCATGTAATATTGACCTCCGGTTATGAGACCTAGCTAGTGGTTTGTTTACATGGTAGTAAAGCTAGACTATAACACAAATGCTAGTGCTCACACCTTGTGGTGATGATGTTGAACTGCATATAATTACACCAGGATGATACATAAAATGAAGCAAACAAATTGCAACTTTATGTCAAGCAACAATTATTTTGAAATTAAATCAAATTATCCTTAATATATTCCTTTCTGCACAACCTCATTATAGTGATATTTGCTAATACTGTCTCTATCCTGTGCATGTCATCCTTAAAGGGGCATTCAGGCAGTTGTTACATACAATTTTGGAGTCATTAATTAATGATATGCACCCATTGATTCTTGAAGAATGGAAATGTCAACTGCTTTATTATCTAAATGTTAAAAGTGTGTGGGTGATGGAGGGAGGGAGACAAAATGGTGCAGTTTGATGTGGAGAGTGATGCGGGTGCTGGAGATGGAGGTGTAAGCAAGTGGGACTGGGTAGGACTGATGTTGTGGATATTTGTGTGGGTCTGTATGTTGTCGCTTTTATATGTATGTTTTGTTTTGTTAAAAAAACATGATTCTTAAAGAATATAACTTAGAAATGCCTCATGAGCTTAGATAACTGTCATACCCCATCAGAACCCAAAGTATAAACTTGTTTTACTCCAATGTTTGTAAACAAAGTAAATGTAAACAAATACTATATAGCCTAAAAACCTGTTTAAATCTATAATTTTGATATCATGGATGGTCAGTCATAGCATCCATGTGTCTAATGAATTTGAGAGTGGTAACATTTCTCCAGCCCCATCTGTCAGCTTTTTACCAAAATCGGAGCAGGAAGTATGCTTTGTTATTGTTTCAACTTGATTGCTGCTGTAAGGCCAGGTCCGGCGCCAGATCGAATCAGTTGGACGGGCATTTGATTTCCATAGGCGGACATATGTTTTTTTTCACGGTACACCTCATGTGTGCACACGCACACTTTTTTTTAGAACACCATAACCATTGGGCCTCGGGTGACTGCAACATTCTAACAGAATAATTAATACATTTTATATATGCTGTCACATGTAGAAAATAGGCAGAATCTACCATACATCTAAAGCTGATTTGTGAAGGTGCTGGAGGCAAAACTGGAGAAACACTTCTATCACAAAGATTATAATTTGGCTGTGTTTATGATGGTCTTAAGTAACATTTGACTGGTACTGTATATATATTCTAAAGGTTAGACACGCCGACTCATTCCAGGGTTTTTCTTTATTTGTACTATTTTCTACATTGTAGAATAATAGTGAAGACATCAACACTATGAAATAAAACATATGGAATCATGTAGGAATAAAAAAAATGTGTTACACAAATTCTTCGAAGTAGCCACCCTTTGCCATGATGACAACTTTGCACACTCTTGGCATTCTCTCAACCAGCTTCATGAGATAGTCACCGGGAATGCATTTAAATTAACAGGTGTGCCTTGTTAGAAGTTAATTTGTGGAATTTATTTTCTTAATGCGTTTGAGCCAATCAGTTGTGTTGTGACAAGGTAGTGGTGATATACAGAGAAGGCCGGATTTGGTTAAAGACCAAGTCCATTTATGGCAAGAACAGCTCAAATAAGCAAATAGAAATGACAGTTCGTCATTAATTTAAGACATGAAGGTCAGTCAATCTGAAACATTTCAAGAACTCTGAAAGTTTCTTCAAGTGCAGTTGCAAAAACCATCAAGCGCTATGATGAAACTGGCTCTCATGAGGACTGTCACAGGAGAGGAAGACCCAGAGTTACCTCTGCTGCAGAGGATAAGTTCATTAGAGTTACCAACCTCAGACTGCAGCCCAAATAAATGCTCATCTCAACATCAACTGCTCAGAGGAGACTGCGTGAATCAGGCCTTCATGCTAGAATTGCTGCAAAGAAACCACTACTAAAGGACACCATTAATAAGAAGAGACTTGCTTGGGCCAAGAAACATGAGCAATGGACATTAGACCGGTGGAAATCTGTCCTTTGGTCTGATGTGTCCAAATGAGAGATTTTTGGTTCCAACTGCATTTTCTTTGTGAGACACAGAGTAGGTGAACAGATGATCTCCGCATGTGTGGTTCCCACCGTGAAGCATGGAGGAGGAGGTGTGATGGTACGGGGGTGCTTTGCCGCTAACGCTGTCTGTGATTTATTTAGAATTCAAGGCACACTTAACCAGCGTGGCTACCACAGCATTCCCATCCCATCTAGTTTGAGCTTAGTGGGACTATAACATTTTTTCTCAACAGGACAATGACTCAAACCACACCTCTAGGCTGTGTAAAGGCAATTTGACCAAAAAGGAGAGTGATGGAGTGCGGCACCAGATGACCTAGCCTCCACAATCACCCAACCTCCACCCAATTGTGTCACACCCTGATCTGTTTCACCTGTCTTTGTGCTTGTCTCCACCATTCTCCAGGTGTCGCCCATATGCCCCATTATCTCCTGTGTATTTATGCCTGTGTTCTCTGTTTGTCTGTTGCCAGTTCGTCTTGTCAGGTCTTACCAGTGTGCTTTCCCATCGTCCTGTTTCTCAAGTTCTGTTTCCTAGTTTTTCCTGGTTCTGACCATTCTGCCTGCCCTGACCCTGCCCTTTGCCTGCCCCGTGTTTATAATAAATTAACTGAGAAATATGCTATCTGCCTCCTGTGTCTGCATCTGGGTCATATCCTGAGTCATGATAAATTGAGATGGTTTGGGATGAGTTGGACCGCAGAGTGAAGGAAAAGCAGCCAACAAGTGCTCAGCATATGTGGGAACTCTTTCAAGACTGTTGGAAAAGCATTCCTCATGAAGCTGGTTGAGAGAATGCCATGCATGTGCAAAGCTGTCATCAAGGCAAATGGTGGCTAATTTGAAGAATCTCAAATATAAAATATTTTTTGATTTGTTTAACAATTTTTTTGGTTAATACATGATTCCATATATTATGTCATAGTGTTGATGTCTAAACTATTATTCTACAATGTAGAAAATAGTAAAAATAAAGAAAAACCCTTGAAGGAGTAGGTGTGTCCAATTTTGACTGGTACTGTATATATTATTGTTAAGTAACACAATCGTTTTAACTACTTTTACTGTAAGATATGTAAAAACAAAAAACACAAATTTTAAGTTTTCAATCACTTATTCGTGGACTGCCTTTGTTATACCTATGAAACAGAAAGCTTTGTGTTGGAACGTGGTAACAGCAAAAGCAATAATAGCTTTATAATGAATATACTGTAAGTGTCGATATGACAGCAGTCAAAAATGGTAAATTATCAGTTGGAGCATGTCTATGTCACATATATAACGAAAGCTGGTGAGTGCGTTGCTGATTTAGTTTTTTAGCTTGATATGTACGGCCTGCTAAACAGCGAGTAACAGCAGTGTAAAAGAGGGGTCTGGGTAGCCTTTTGATTAGCTGTTCAGGAGTCTTATGGCTTGGGGGTAGAAGCTGTTAAGAAGCGTTTTGGACCACGACTTGGCGCTCCGGTACCGTTTGCCGTGCGGTAGCAGAGAGAACAGTCTATGACTAGGGTGACTGCAGTCTTTGACAATTTTTAGGGCCTTCCTCTGACACTGCCTGATAAAGAGGTCCTGGATGGCAGGAAGCTTGGTCCCAGTAATGTACTGGGCCGTGCATACTACCTTCTGTAGTGCCTTGCGATCGGATGCCGAGCAGTTTAAAAAATATATGTATTTTTTTTATTTCGCCTTTATTTAACCAGGTAGGCAAGTTGAGAACAAGTTCTCATTTACAATTGCGACCTGGCCAAGATAAAGCAAAGCAGTTCGTGGCAAAGTAAATACAATATAGCAAGTAAAACACTGGAATGGTAGATTTGCAGTGGAAGAATGTGCAAAGTAGAAATAAAAATAATGGGGTGCAGTGACGCAGTGGTTAAGGGCGCTGTACTGCAGCGCCAGCTGTGCCATCAGAGTCCCTGGGTTCGCGCCCAGGCTCTGTCGTAACCGGCCGGGGTAAAAGGGGTAAAAAGGGGTAAAAAAATAAAAATAAAAAAAAGTAATAAATAATGGGGTGCAAAGGAGCAAAATAAATAAATAATTAAAATAAAATAAATACAGTAGGGAAAGAGTTAGTTGTTTGGGCTGAATTATAGATGGGCTACAGGTGCAGTAATCTGTGAGCTGCTCTGACAGCTGGTGCTTAAAGCTAGTGAGGGAGATAAGTGTTTCCAGTTTCAGAGATTTTTGTAGTTCGTTCCAGTCATTGGCAGCAGAGAACTGGAAGGAGAGGCGGCCAAAGAAAGAATTGGTTTTCGGGGTGACCAGAGGGATATACCTGCTGGAGCGCGTGTTACAGGTGCGTGATGCTATGGTGACCAGCGAGCTGAGATAAGGGGAGACTTTACCTAGCATGGTCTTGTAGATGACATGGAGCCAGTGGGTTTGGCGACAAGTATGAAGCGAGGGCCAGCCAACGAGAGCGTACAGGTCGCAATGGTGGGTAGTATATGGGGCTTTGGTGACAAAACGGATGGCACTGTGATAGATGGCATCCAATTTGTTGAGTAGGGTATTGGAGGCTATTTTGTAAATGACATCGCCGAAGTTGAGGATTGGTAGGATGGTCAGTTTTACAAGGGTATGTTTGGTAGCATGAGTGAAGGATGCTTTTTTTGCGAAATAGGAAGCCAATTCTAGATTTTACTTTGGATTGGAGATGTTTGATGTGGGTCTGGAAGGAGAGTTTACAGTCTAACCAGACACCTAGGTATTTGTAGTTGTCCACGTATTCTAAGTCAGAGCCGTCCAGAATAGTGATGTTGGACAGGCGGGCAGGTGCAGGCAGCGATCGGTTGAAGAGCATGCATTTAGTTTTACTTGTATTTAAGAGCAATTGGAGGCCACGGAAGGAGAGTTGTATGGCATTGAAGCTTGCCTGGAGTGTTGTTAACACAGTGTCCAAAGAAGGGCCAGAAGTATATAGAATGGTGTCGTCTGCGTAGAGGTGGATCAGAGACTCACCAGCAGCAAGAGCGACATCATTGATGTATACAGAGAAGAGAGTCGGTCCAAGAATTGAACCCTGTGGCACCCCCATAGAGACTGCCAGAGGTCCGGACAACAGACCCTCCGATTTGACACACCGAACTCTATCAGAGAAGTAGTTGGTGAACCAGGCGAGGCAATCATTTGAGAAACCAAGGCTGTCGAGTCTGCTGATGAGGATGTGGTGATTGACAGAGTTGAAAGCCTTGGCCAGATCAATGAATACGGCTGCACAGTAATGTTTCTTATCGATGAAGATATCGATGAAGATATCGTTTAGGACCTTGAGTGTGGCTGAGGTGCACCCATAACCAGCTCTGAAACCAGATTGCATAGCAGAGAGGGTATGGTGAGATTCGAAATGGTCGGTAATCTGTTTTTTGACTTGGCTTTCGAAGACCTTAGAAAGGCAGGGTAGGATAGATATAGGTCTGTAGCAGTTTGGGTCAAGAGTGTCCCCCCCTTTGAAGAGGGGGATGACCGCAGCTGCTTTCCAATCTTTGGGAATCTCAGACGACACGAAAGAGAGGTTGAACAGGCTAGTAATAGGAAACCAAGGCTGGTTCACCAACTGCCACAATAAAAAATAATAAAGAGAAACACATCACGATGAGACACAGCAAAACACTACATAAAGAAAGACAATAATATGGCAGCAACACATTACAACACAGGATGGTGGCAACACATGCCAGCAGCGCAACATCGTAGCAGCACAAAACATGGTACAAACATTATTGGGCACAGACATCAGCAAAAAGGGTAAGAAGGTAGAGACAACAATACATCACATGAAGCAGCCAAAACTGTCAGTAAGAGTGTCCAATATTGAGTCTTTGAATGAAGAGATGGAGATAAAATGGTCCAGTTTGAGTGTTTTTTTTGCAGCTCGTTCTAGTCGCTAGCTGCAGCGAACTGAAAAGACGAGCGACCCAGGGATGTGTGCTTTGGGGACCTTTAACAGAATGTAATTGGTAGAACTAGTGTTGTGTGTGGAGGATGAGGGCTGTAGTAGGTATCTCAGATATGGAGGAGTGAGGCCTAAGAGGGTTTTTAGAAATAAGCATCAACCAATGGGTCTTGCAGAGATGACCAGTTTGTTTACAGAGGAGTATAGAGTGTAGTTATGTGTCCTATAAGGAGCATTGGTGGCAAATCTGATGGTCGAATGGTAAAGAACATCTAGCCGTTCGAGAGCACCCTTACCTGAAGATCTAGAAATTATGTCTCTATAATCTAGCATGGGTATGACGGTCATCTGAATCAGGGTTAGTTTGGCAGCTGAGGTGAAAGAGGAGTGATTATGATGGCTTTGCAGCTTTGATATGGGTTGATATGTGCTGAGAGAAGGACAGTGTACCGTCTAGCCAAGTACTTGAATTAGGTGACTACCTCAAGTTCTAAACCCTCAGAGCTAGTAATCACATGGGTGGGGTTAGGGTCATTCTTCTTACCAAACCACATGACCTTTGTTTTGGAGGTTTTCAGAAGAAGGTTAAGGGCAGAGAAACCTTGTTGGACACGAACCAGGCCAAAGACCCCTCAGAGACACCAATACTCCTTAGCTGGCCCAAAATAATAGAATGTTCTACCGTATCAAAAGCTTAGGCCAAGTCAATATAAATAGCAGCACAACATTGCTTAGAATCAAGGGCAATGGTGACATAATTTAGGACCTTTTAAGGTTGCAGTGACACATCCATAGCCTGATGAGGAAATTAGATTGCATGCCACAGAGAATATTAAAGACATCAGGAAAGACACTCATTTTTCCAACACTTTGTGATTGGACATGATTTGGAAAGGCACACACCTGTTTATATAAGGTCCCACAGTTGACAGTGCACAGCAAAAACCAAAACACAAGTCCCCAAGAACACAGTGGCCTCTATCATTCTTAAATGGAAGAATAGTCGAACCACCAAGACTCTTCCTAGAGCTGGCCGCCCAGCTAAAATGAGACATCGGGGGGAGAAGGGCCTTGGTCAGGGAGGTGACCAAGAACCTGATGGTCACTCTGACAGAGTTCTAGAGTTCCTCTGCAGAGATGGGAAAACCTTCCAGAAGGACAACCATCTATGCAGCACTCCTGCAATCAGGCCTTTATGATAGAGTGGGCAGACAGAAGCCAATCCTCAGTTAAAGGCACATGACAGCCTGCTTGGAGTTTGCCAAAATGTACCTAAAGACTCTCAGACCATGTGAATCAAGATTCTCTGGTCTGATGAAACCAAGATTAAACTATTTGGCCAGAATGCCAAGTGTCACGTCTGGAGGAAACCTGGCACCATCCCTACGGTGAAGCATGGTGGTGGCAGAATCATGGTGTGCGGATGTTTTTCAGCGGCAGGGACTGGGAGACTAGTCAGGATGGAGGCAAAGATTAACAAAGAAAAATACAGAGAGATCCTTGATGAACACCTTCTCCAGAGCGCTCAGGTCCTTGGAAGGCGAAGGTTCACCTTCCAACAGGACAATGACCCTAAACACACAGCCAAGACAACGCAGGAGTGGCATCGGGACAAGTCTCTGAATGTCCTTGAGTGGCCCAGCCAGAGCCTGGACTTGAACCCGATCGAACAGATCTGTAGAGACCTGAAAATAGCTGTGCAGCAAAGTTCCCCATCCAACCTGACAGAGCTTGAAAGGATCTGCAGAGAAGAATGGGAGAAACTCCCCAAATACAGTTGTGCCAAGCTTGTAGCGTCATATTCAAGAAGACTCAAGTCTGGAATCGCTACCAGAGGTGCTTCAACAAAGTTCTGAGTAAAGGGTCTGAATACTTATGTAAACATTTTAAAATAAATTAGCAAACATTTCAGAAAAACTTGTTTTACTTAGTCAATATGGGTATTGTGTGTATATTGAAAAAAAAAACAGATTTTAATCCATTTTAGAATTAGGCTTCAACCTAACAAAATATAGAAAAAGTTAAGGGGTCTGAATACTTTCCCAAGGCACTGTAGGTGTGGAGGGGGGGGGGGGGGGGGTGTATAGACATTATGGACAGTATTTGGACAGAATATGTAGTATATATGAAGAATATGTAGGATAGAATAGTGTATTTACAGCAATTGTTTAACAGGATGGCCTTGACGAAAATACAGTATATAGACACGTTTGAAATGGGTAAAACAATATGTAAACATTATTAAAGTGACCATTCTATGTACATAGGGTAGCAGCCTCTAAGGTGCATGGTTGAGTAACTGGGTGGTAGCTGGCTAGTGACAGTGACTAAGTTCAGGGTAGGGTACTGGGTGTAGGCCTTGAGATAGAAACTGTTTTTCAGTCTCTCGGTTCCATCTTTGATGCACCTGTACTGACCACGCTTTCTGGATGATAGTGGGGTGAGCAGGTCGTGTTTCGGATGGCTGAGGTCATTGAAGATCTTCTTGGCCTTCCTGTGACATCGGGTGTTGTAGATGTCCTGGAGGACTGGCAGTGTGCCCCGGTGATGCGTTGGGCGGAGCGCACCACTCTCTGGAGAGCCCTGTGGTTGCGGACGCTGCAGTTTCCGTACTAGGCGGTGATACATCCCGACAGGATGCTCTCAATGGTGCATCTGTAGAAGTTGGCGAGGGTCTTAGGGGCCAAGCAAAATGTCTCGTTGTTGTTTGTAATCAGGCCTACCACAAACTTGATGATTCCGTTAAAGGCGTGCGTGGCCATGCAGTCATGGGTGAACAGGAAGTACTGGAGTGGGCTGAGAACCTACACAGACGCAGCAAATTGCAACCATGAAAATGCTCATCACATTTCCAGACTCAAAAATGTGAGTAAAGATTCCTATGGAGTATGTGGTCTCTAATTGCGTTGCTTGCTGCTTAAAAAGCCGGGAAATTTAAAGAATGTGCCTTGCAACGTCTGAATCCGACTCTAATTAAACATTTGGCAGCACATCACTTTTATACAGAATGCATAGAGTATGGCCCCCTCGATATCCCCCTCACAAGGCTTGGATTAGCTCAGTCTAGAGCTGGGGCAATTTAGAGTAAATAAGATCTCTGGGGAGCTCTCTCTGTCAGCCCGGCCTTTCCAGCACGCCTGCTAGACCGTCCAGTCCACAGTACATGATGGGAAATATTGCCCAATACTTTTTACAGACAGTCTTAAGCTATCTCGGTTTGGACGGCCGCCACAGAATTCTTCCCTGTGTGAATCTTCTGCTCGCTGGGCCCTTTGTTCAGGCAGGATTCAGTAGAGTAGACCGCTGCATTGTTTGACAGGAGTTCCAGTAATTTACCGAGGAACAATTGTCTAATTTCAACCAACTGGCAATTTCCTGGCTGCCTGTCAGCTTAGCTTTGCGATGTTGCATGGAGACATCAGTATTTGAAAGACAGGCCTAACCCCTCTATTGGCTTGTGAGGCTGTTTTTACAATGGACTTGAAACTGAATTGAATTTTACTGAGGTGGAAGTTTCTGTACTTTATATTTTTGTTATATCAAAGTTTCCTCAACCAGCAACGATTGTCACTTGAAAAATAGATGTAAAACGATATTGCTTTGTAATCATATCCCAACCATCTGGTGTTTATTGTTTGAGCTTATCTCATGACTGTTATTAGATTTCTGACTTCACTCACCATTGTCACTTCAGAACTATGTGATGTGCTCGTGAATAGTTTATCTGGTTTCTACAGAACTGTGGATCCAACTAATCTTTTTACAGTCTGGCCAGCGGCCATACACATTCCACTACAGCTGGTCAAACCTGTGTGTGTTTGTTCGTGCCCACCACCCACTTTAAATGCTTTCCCAGGGGATGAGAGAGGCTTGTCCTCCGTAGATAGGATGTATCCTAAGCACCCATGTTTGACTCTGTCCAGTCAGCCAGTGTACTCTGTTCAGGTCTGGTGGACACAACTCCACCAGGGGAGAAAGTCTGGTCCAAAGGTGCACAGTTCATGGATTCCAGTAAGCCCGGGATTACAGAGGAATCTCAAACATCCAGCTGGGAATTAGCTCTGATAATATGAAGACAAAGCCCAAGATCTCTTTAACAAATCTTTAATCCTGGGCCTGGAGGAGTGACATGCCTCACAGCACCCACAGGTGTGCACAGGTAAACAATATTGCTGGGGTAAGTTTGACTTTCTGTTTACCTGGAAGAATAATTACGTGAATATTTGATAGAAATGTTACAATGTCGGGAGATTGTTTTGTTTGTATAGTTCTGCAGAGCGCAAAGACTTCCTGTAGTAGTAGAGCAGCATGGTATCAGTGCCATGCGATATAGTTCTATACTGGAGGTTATATGTAAACGTCGTAGGCAACATGCGCTAGCTATGCACAGGGTCTTTATCTGGACAGAGACATCGGAATTAGTGCATAAACATGTCCGACTATTTCCTGGAGTATTCCGTTTTTGCTGTAAACAAAGTTAGAAGTTTGTTGTCAGTTATTGTCGGTCTGGAAGTTGACAAAGCGCATCTATATCTTATCCTCTCACCAGACACTTCACAGATTGAATTTATTTTGACTGGAATGTCTTTTCCTCCGTCTCATAAACAAATCCTAAGTGTTTCGGGCTGTGTCTTTTTACTTAACTCTCCCCCCCCCCCGCCCCCCCGAAGGCTTCATTTCACTGAGATTGTCAGAGGGTTGGGATGAAATCAGCGGGCATGCCAGCTTGCATAGCTGTCCTTCACTTTCATCTGAATACTTGACTGCTTCAGAGGAAATTGCTGCAAACCTATCCGAAAGCCAAACTCAGCCTTTATTGCCTGCCATATACATCCCAGTAAGCGGGTGAAAACCTGAAGCATCCAGGCAGCGCTTGACAGCATCTCTTCCGATCCCCTCCAATCTTGACATTTCTAAAGCACAATAAAATAATGAATTTCTGCTTAGTAAAGCTATCTTCAAATGGAATCTCAAATGTTTGGAAGTACTTTGTCACCTCGTGGCAACATCAGTATACTGAAGTCCCGAAAGCTCTGGAAACTTTTAGCAGGAGCTGTGCACAACTAACTGTTGTGTGACTGACAGTGTGTGCTGAGGGTCAGTGTCCTATGCTTTTGAAGGGCAGGTCCTAGGCTTTTGTAGTGAAGGTTCCCTTGGTGGGTTTTCGTTGTTGTTGGAAACATTCAACATGGTTCTTGGCTTGTTCCCCAGAGGGATTGTACTGAATGTCTCTGTCTCTAGTAGTAGGAATGTTCCCATGTTAAGATTCAGGCGATATGGCCCGATCCCTCCAGCTCCTAAAGTCCTCATAACACAGGACCCTGTAAACACAATAAAGCCACATTATGCACAGAGCTTCTTTAATTCAAATCAAATCAAATCAAATTTTATTTGTCACATACACATGGTTAGCAGATGTTAATGCGAGTGTAGCGAAATGCTTGTGCTTCTAGTTCCGACAATGCAGTAATAACAAGTAATCTAACTAACAATTCCAAAACTACTGTCTTGTACACAGTGTAAGGGGATAAAGAATATGTACATAAGGATATATGAATGAGTGATGGTACAGAGCAGCATAGGCAAGATACAGTAGATGGTATCGGGTACAGTATGTACAATGAGATGAGTATGTAAACAAAGTGGCATAGTATAGTATAAAGTGGCTAGTGATACATGTATTACATAAGGATACCGTCGATGATATAGAGTACAGTATATACGTATGCGTATGAGATGAATAATGTAGGGTAAGTAACATTTATATAAGGTAGCATTGTTTAAAGTGGCTAGTGATATATTTACATCATTTCCCATCAATTCCCATTATTAAAGTGGCTGGAGTTGAGTCAGTGTCAGTGTGTTGGCAGCAGCCACTCAGTGTTAGTGGTGGCTGTTTAACAGTCTGATGGCCTTGAGATAGAAGCTGTTTTTCAGTCTCTCGGTCCCAGCTTTGATGCACCTGTACTGACCTCGCCTTCTGGATGATAGCGGGGTGAACAGGCAGTGGCTCGGGTGGTTGATGTCCTTGATGATCTTTATGGCCTTCCTGTGACATCGGGTGGTGTAGGTGTCCTGGAGGGCAGGTAGTTTGCCCCCGGTGATGCGTTGTGCAGACCTCACTACCCTCTGGAGAGCCTTACGGTTGAGGGCGGTGCAGTTGCCATACCAGGCGGTGATACAGCCCGTGTGAGAGGGTCCCCTCATAAATCTGTTTTCACTTAACGGTATTTGGCGGCCATGGTTTTCCTATGTAAATGAACCCTTAGGTCCAAAGGCCTTTCTGACAGTAATCTACCCATAATTTGCTCTGTGGATTCCTCCCTCCTGTACGCCTGAAAGCATGCACTTACACACACACACACACACACACACTGGTCTGAGTGACAGTCTGGACTTTCTCCCCTAAACACACTTCACACTCTCTCCAAGGCAGCTATTGTCCTGTGGTAGGAAGGTGATATTCCTTAAGAAAATGATTTCCAGAACCGTCTCAGTGTCTGCATGTCAAACATTTCACTCCTCTGTACAGTTCCCCACTGCTGCAATGTGGTCACTCTCATACTGCTGCTCTATTATCTTTATCTAAGAGTATCATTGAGAGTGAACACTGTCTATAATACAGTTCATACACATTACCATAGAATTATTTGATAATAATCAGTGGGAGGAATTATAGTGTTATCTGCAAAAATGTAAACCTAAAGTACATTATCCTTGAACTATACACCTATAACCCGCCTGGAGGCATCTATTCATATTGATAGTAAATCTACTGACCGAATATATAAACACAACATGTGTTCGTCCCATGTTTCATGAGCTGAAATAAAAGAGCCCAGAAGTTTTCCTTATGCTCAAGAAGCTTATTTTTTCTAAAATGTGTTGCACAAATTTGTTTACGTCCCTGTTAGTGAGCATTTCTCCTTTGCCAAGATAATCCATCCACTTGACAGGTGTGGCATATCAAGAAGCTGATTAAACAGCATGATCATTACACAGGTGCACCTTGTGCTGGGAACAATTAAAGGCCTCTCTAAAATCTTCTGTTTTGTCACACAACACAATGCTACAGATGTCTCAAGTTTTGAGGAGCATGCAGTTGGCATTCTTACTGCAGGAATGCCCACCAGAGCTGTTGCCAGATAATTTAATGTTAATTTATCTACCATAAGCCGCCTCCAACATCGTGTTAAAGAATTTGACAGTACGTCTGACCTCATAACCGCAGACCATGTGTAACCGCCAGCCCAGGACCTCCACATCCGGCTTCTTCACCTGCGGGATCACCTGAGACCAGCCACCCGGACAGCTGATGAAACTGTGGGTTTGCACAACCGAAGAATTTCTGCACAAACTGTCAGAAACCGTCTCAGGGAAGCTCATGTGCATTTTCGTTGTCCTCACCAGGGTCTTGACTTAACTGCAGTTGGGCGTCGTAACCGACTTCAGTGGGCAAATTATCACCTTCGATGGTCACTGGCACGCTGGAGAAGTGTGCTCTTCACGGATGAATCGCGGTTCCAACTGTACCAGGCAGATGGCAGACAGCGTGTATGATGTTGTGGTGGCAAACAATTTCTGAAGTCAACGTTGTGAACATAGTGCCCCATGGTGGAGGTGGGGTTATGGTATGGGCAGGCATAAGCTACCGGCATCGAACACAATAACATGTATTAATGGCAATTTGAATGCACAGAGATACCGTGACGAGATCCTGAGACCCATTGTCATGCCATTCATCTACCGCCATCACCTCATGTTTCAGTGTGATAATGCACAGCCACATTTCGCAAGGATCTGTACACAATTCCTGGAAGCTGAAAATGGCCCAGTTCCTCTACAGTATGACCTGCATACTCACCAGATATGGCACCTATTGACCATGTTTGGAATGCTCTGGACCGACATGCATGACAGCGTGTTCCAGTTCCCGCCAATATCCAGCAACATCGCACAGCCATTGAAGAGGAGTGGGACAACATTCTGCAGTACACAATCAACAGCCTGATCAACTCTATACGTAGGAGATTTGTCACACTGCTTGAGGCAAATGGTGGTCACACCAGATACTGACTGGTGTTCTGATCCACGTCCCTACCTTTTTTTAAGGTATCTGTGATCAACAGATGCATATCTATATTCCCAGTCATGTGAAATCCATAGATTAGGGCCAAATTAATGTATTTCAATTGACTGATTTCCTATTTTTGTTCATTGTAGATGCAGTGCATTCGGAAAGAATTCAGACCCCTTAACTTTTCCCACATTTTGTTACGTTACAGCATTATTCTAAAATTAATTAAATAAAAAAAATTCCTCATCAATCTACACACAATAACCCATAATGACAAAGCGAAAACAGGTTTTTCGACATTTCTGCACATTCATAAAAAATAAAAACAGATATTATTATTATTTTACTTATTTACATAAGTATTCAGACCCTTTGCTATGAGACTCGAAGTTGAGCTCAGGTGCATGTTTCCATTGATCATCCTTGAGATGTTTTTACAACTTGATTGGAGTTCACCTGTAGTCAATTCAAGTAATTGGACATGATGTGGAAAGGCAAACACCTGTCTATATAAGGTCCCACAGTTGACAGTGCACGGCAGGGTAGCCTAGTGGTTAGAGCGTTGGACTAGTAACTGACTTGCCTAGTTAAATAAACGTTAAATTAAATGTTTTTAAAAAAGCAAAAATCAAGCCATGAGGTCGAAGGAATTTTCTGTAGAGCTCCGAGACAAGATTGCGTCAAGGCACAGATCTGGGGAAGGGTACCAAAACATTTCTGCAGCATTGAAGGTCCCCAAGAACACAGTGGCCTCCATCATTCTTAAATTGAAGAAGTTTGGAACCAACAAGGGGGCCAGCACTATTTGGTCTGAATGCCAAGCGTCACGTCTGGAGAAACCTGGCACCATCCCTACGGTGAAGCATGGTGGTTGCAGCATCATGCTGTGGGGACGTTTTTCAGCGGCAGGGACTGGGAGACGAGTCAGGATTGAAACAAAGATGAACAGAGCAAAGTACAGAGAGATCCTTGACGAAAACCTGCTCCAAAGCACTCAGAACATCAGACTGGGGCGAAGGTTCACCTTCCAACAGGACAACGACCCTAAGCACACAGCCAAGACCACACAGGAGTGGCTTCGGGACAAGTCTCTGAATGTCCTTGAGTGGCCCAGCCAGAGCCCGGACTTGAACCCAATCGAACATCTCTGGAGATACCTGAAAATAGCTGTGCTGCAACGCTCCCTATCCAACCTGATAGAGCTTGAGAGGATCTGCAGAGAAACATGGGAGAAACTCCCCAAATACAGGTGTGCCAAGCTTGTAGCGTCATACCAAAAAATAATTGAGTCTGTAATCGCTGCCAAAGGTGCTTCAACAAAGTTCTGAGTAAAGGGTCTGAATATTTATGTAAATGTGATAAATGTTTTTTATACATTTGCTAAAATAAATTTAAGGCAGCTTTGAAAAAGTCAAGGGGTTTGAATACTTTCCAAATGCACTGTATTCTCTCAGCAGAAAATAATATAATTTGTTTCCTCATCCACAATGATTCAGAACTTAAGTGTATTTTCATATTGTCTTCCAAACCTTACAAGTACAAACCTGTACTGATTTTAGAATACTTCTTACTTCTGCTTGTATCCCTTGGCCAAGCTACGACTGTTTTGTGAAAGAGATATGTTGACGGATGAGGACACTTGTCTCAGAGAGCACTGGTGAAGTGAGCTGGCGTAAGATAGCACTGAGTAGAGACATGGGAAAGTGGTTGTCAGTTATTTGTGGGAGAAGATGAGGGCAGAGGGAGGGAGGTGTAGAGAGTGGAGTCATTCCTGAGGTTGTGTAGTGAGCTTTGGCCGCTGACAGACAAACTCCCCAAGCTGACCTAATTGGTGCCGAGCAGTGAAGCCAAACGGAAGGAGCTGATTGGACACAATGAGCTGAGGATAGTGATGGTGATGGTGGCTGGGTAGAGAGACATGGTTGAGCTCTCCGTATGTGTGTGTGTGTAGGGATGTTGAGAGGGAGGATTTAAGAGAAGCACACACTGCTTGGAAACATGTCTCAGTACTGTCTGGGTAATGAATAGAGTGGGGATACGCGAGAGAGAGAGAGAGAGAGAGCACTGGCCTTCATACGGACCCCTAGGCTACTGTCTCACTAATTATCTATGATGAGTTTCCAAAATGGCAAGAAATTAGTTGTGCATTTTGATGAGGTTAAATTGACATCTGTTGGGGATTTTGGTGACTTGCATCTGCTGCAAATCTTGCACATCTTTCTCAGAATGTCTAAAACTGTTACCTAAAGTTACTCCAGCCATATTCAGGACACCCTCACGCTGAAATTAGAATGTTTGCAGAGACAACTATCTCTTGACACACTCCTTCCGCTCTGTCACGTTTGCTGTCCGATGCCTTTGATAACACACTTTGTAGTGGGATACAATCTGACATCAAGGCTCAGAGACTCACACAGTCAGTCAATGGCCTTATTTCACTCTTATTCCTTTGTTATAGTAGCTCACTGTCAAATATTTCACCCATACTACTCCACTTTAGTTAACTGCTCTTCAACTTCTTTTTAAGGAGGCCTATATGTTATTTGCTAATATCAATAGGACTTCCAACCAATCAAGTGTGTATTTTTCATAGGTGTAGCTTCTCTCTTTGATAAAGCACTGGTGAATTACTTATTTTGATGTTTTTGTAATCACCTGATTTTGATGTTGGAAGAGAAGGTCATTTTATTGATAATCAGAATTTAGTCACTGAAGTCAGTCACCCGAATTGATGACAACTAATGCATATATCCTATTCAAGACATCAAGGCTCCCTGATTTTGAAATGAAAGATTGTTGCTGCACAGGGTGTCTGTCTGTTGGCCTCACTGAAGGTGAAGCTGAAATCCTCTGTCAGCAAATCAATTGTAAAGATCGGATCAGGAGAAAGCTCTCTCTATATGTTAGCCAACAGAATGTCCAAATAGGATTGTCTTGTTTCTCTTTTCTTTTCGTACTAGGGTGTTATTGGAATCCACAAATCGTTTGTTATAAGACATGAGAAGTTGAAAGGAAAACTTTAGGAGGCTTGCAATATCAAAACTCTTTTTGCTAGTAGCTGAAGCTCTCTCCCCCTTTCAACTAGCCATAGAAGCCCCTGATCTCCAATGTTTACAAGGAAATATTTTCTGGCTTGAAAAAGTGGTAATACTATGGTGGAGAAGCAGATCCACATTTTTATTAGATATCTAAACTGGGCGGTAACTACAAGCCTGAGGGATGGCCTTTGCAATGAGATTAACATTCTGAATATGAATCACACAGCCCAGAAGGTGATTAATATGATTGCTTTGGTATGTTAAGAATGTATTATAATATCCTCTTCCCTGAACACTGGCTGAATGGTAAGATGCCTACCACACCTGGTACACACCTGGTAAGATGCCCACCACACCTGGTACACACCTGGTAAGATGCCCACCACACCTGGTGTTTTTTCTCTTAACTGTGACACTGGCTTAGAATTATTAGCCAGACAGAACACAGTCAGTATCGTCAAAATCAAGAATGAGCTTATGAACCAGCAATTACATGTGAAACCCTAAGTGGGAATGGATGGTTGGGCATTTCAACAAAACAAAAAGATTAAAGGATTTTTTTTTATATAGATTGTGTTCTATCCTAATTGTTCTCTTGTATAATTGTTGTCATGTAATCTAAAGAAGGGACTAAGGTTTTGACGGAGAGGGATTTGATTCAGTTCAGGTTGAGGAGCTTTCTGTTAAGATGAAAGAGGAGGTAGCGAAGCACTCATGCCTCATGTCAGAGATACTAATGAACAGCCCAACAACAAAATACCAAAAGATTTTTCTCTTAGTGCTGTAGCATGTTTTTTTATTAAATGTATTAACCCCTTCACCACCCACCCTCTTTTAGGACACATATCTTAGTTTTCTTTACAGCTTTTTTGCTACATATACAGTGCCTTGCGAAAGTATTCGGCCCCCTTGAACTTTGCGACCTTTTGCCACATTTCAGGCTTCAAACATAAAGATATAAAACTGTATTTTTTTGTGAAGAATCAACAACAAGCGGGACACAATCATGAAGTGGAACGACATTTATTGGATATTTCAATTTTTTTTAACAAATCAATAACTGAAAAATTGGGCGTATTCAGCCCCTTTACTTTCAGTGCAGCAAACTCTCTCCAGAAGTTCAGTGAGGATCTCTGAATGATCCAATGTTGACCTAAATGACTAATGATGATAAATACAATCCACCTGTGTGTAATCAAGTCTCCGTATAAATGCACCTGCACTGTGATAGTCTCAGAGGTCCGTTAAAAGCGCAGAGAGCATCATGAAGAACAAGGAACACACCAGGCAGGTCCGAGATACTGTTGTGAAGAAGTTTAAAGCCGGATTTGGATACAAAAAGATTTCCCAAGCTTTAAACATCCCAAGGAGCACTGTGCAAGCGATAATATTGAAATGGAAGGAGTATCAGACCACTGCAAATCTACCAAGACCTGGCCGTCCCTCTAAACTTTCAGCTCATACAAGGAGAAGACTGATCAGAGATGCAGCCAAGAGGCCCATGATCACTCTGGATGAACTGCAGAGATCTACAGCTGAGGTGGGAGACTCTATCCATAGGACAACAATCAGTCGCATATTGCACAAATCTGGCCTTTATGGAAGAGTGGCAAGAAGAAAGCCATTTCTTAAAGATATCCATAAAAAGTGTTGTTTAAAGTTTGCCACAAGCCACCTGGGAGACACACCAAACATGTGGAAGAAGGTGCTCTGGTCAGATGAAACCAAAATTGAACTTTTTGGCAACAATGCAAAACGTTATGTTTGGCGTAAAAGCAACACAGCTCATCACCCTGAACACATCATCCCCACTGTCAAACATGATGGTGGCAGCATCATGGTTTGGGCCTGCTTTTCTTCAGCAGGGACAGGGAAGATGGTTAAAATTGATGGGAAGATGGATGGAGCCAAATAAGGGACCATTCTGGAAGAAAATGTCTGCAAAAGACCTGAGACTGGGACGGAGATTTGTCTTCCAACAAGACAATGATCCAAAACATAAAGCAAAATCTACAATGGAATGGTTCAAAAATAAACATATCCAGGTGTTAGAATGGCCAAGTCAAAGTCCAGACCTGAATCCAATCGAGAATCTTTGGAAAGAACTGAAAACTGCTGTTCACAAATGCTCTCCATCCAACCTCACTGAGCTCGAGCTGTTTTGCAAGGAGGAAAGGGAAAAAATGTCAGTCTCTCGATGTGCAAAACTGATAGAGACATACCCCAAGCAACTTACAGCTGTAATCGCAGCAAAAGGTGGCGCTACAAAGTATTAATTGAAGGGGACTGAATAATTTTGCACGCCCAATTTTTCAGTTTTTGATTTGTTAAAAAAGTTTGAAATATCCAATAAATGTCGTTCCACTTCATAATTGTGTCCCACTTGTTGTTGATTCTTCACAAAAAAATACAGTTTTATGTCTTTATGTTTGAAGCCTGAAATGTGGCAAAAGGTCGCAAAGTTTAAGGGGGCCGAATACTTTCGCAAGGCACTGTACATACAGTTGAAGTCGGAAATTTACATACACCTTAGCCAAATACATTTAAACTCAGTTTTTCACAATTCCCCACATTTAAACCCAGTAAATATTCCCTGCCTTAGGTCAGTTAGGATCACCACTTTATTTTAAGAATGTAAAATGTCAGAATAATTGTAGAGAGAATTATTAATTTCAGCTTTTATTTATTTATTTCATCACATTCCCAGTGGGTCAGACATTTACATACACTCAATTAGTATTTGGTAGCATTGCCTTTAAATTGTTTAACTTGGGTCAAATGTGTCGGGTAGCCTTCCACAAGCTTCCCACAATAAATGGGGTGAATTTTGGCCCATTCCTCCTGACCGAGCTGGTGTAACTAAGTCAGGTATGTATAGGTCTCCTTGCTCGCACACGCTTTTTCAGTTCTGCCCACTAATTTCCTACAGGTTTGAGGTCAGGGCTTTGTGATGGCCACTCCAATACCTTGACTTTGTCGTTCTTAAGCCATTTTGCCACAAATTTGGATTTATGCTTGGGGGTCATTGTCCATTTGGAAGACCCATTTGTTACCAAGCTTTAACTTCCTGACTGATGCCTTGAGATGTTGCTTCAATATACACACATCATTTTCCTCCCTCATGAAGCCATATATTTTGTGAAGTGCACCAGTCCCTCCTGCAGCAAAGCACCCCCACAACATGATGCTGCCACCCCCGTGCTTCACGGTTGGGATGGTGTTCTTTGGCTTGCAAGCCTCCCCCTTTTTCCTCCAAACATAACAATGGTCATTATGGCTGAAAAGTTTTATTTTTGTTTCATCAGACCAGAAGACATTTTTCCAAAAGGTACGATCTTTGTCCACATTTGCAGTTGCAAACCGTAGTCTGTTTTTTTTATGGCGGTTTTGGAGCAGTGGCTTCTTCCTTGCTGAGCGGCCTTTCAGGTTTGGCGGTTTGGCGATTCAGGTTTGGCCTTTCAGGTTTGGCGATATAGGACTCGTTTTACTGTGTACTGTGTCGTTTTACTGTGTACTTTTGTACCTGTTTCCTCCAGCATCTTCACAAGGTCCTTTGCTGTTGTTCTGGGATTGATTTGCACTTTTCACACCAGAGTACGTTCATCTCTAGGAGACAGAACGTGTCTCGTTCCTGAGCGGTATGACGGCTGCGGGGTCCAATGGTGTTTATACTTGCATACTATTGTTTGTACAGATAAACATGGTACCTTAAGGCGTTTGGAAATTGCTCACAATGATAAACCCGACTTGTGGAGGTCTACAATTTTGTTTCTGAGTTCTTGGCTGGTTTCTTTTGATTTTCCCATAATGTCAAGCAAATAGTTTGAAGGTAGGCCTTGAAATACATCCACAGGTACACCTCCAATTGACTCAAATGATGTCAATTAGCCTATCAGAAGCTTGTAAAGCCATTACATAATTTTCTGGAATTTTCCAAGCTGCACAGTCAATTTAGTGTATGTAAACTTCTGACCCACTGGAATTGTGATACAGTGAATTATAAGTGAAATAATCCATCTGTAAACAATTGTTGGAAAAATGACTTGTGTCATGCACAAAGTCGATGTCCTAACCGACTTGCCAAAACTATAGTTTGTTAACAAGACATTGGTGGTTGAAAAACAAGTTTTAATGACTCCAACCTAAGTGTATGTAAACTTCCTACTTCAACTGTATATAGCATTCTATTGGTGGCAATAATTTTATATAATGATTTCAATTGAAAAACTAAGTGTTGAATCAAGTGGTTTTTTTTGTACCCGTTCGTTCATAAACCATATGCCATGGAATTGGTTGATCGAAAAGCTTTATTTTGCAACCTGTATGGCACAGCTTTCAAATTTTTTACCTCCGATGAAACCAGTTCCTTCAGCCAATTTGTATCTTTAATATATGGCAGGCAAACAAGTTCCTTCAGCCAATTTGTATCTTTAATATATGGCAGGCAAACAACCTTCTCCCTTTTCTACTTGCCTCTTCCATTTTTTGTGGTAAAGCTGCAATCAGTTGGTTGTAAATTTGGATTGAGCAGATATTCCTATGTGACATAACTCCTCCGTTTCTATTCATACTATCATTAACAAATATAATACATTTTTTCCATAAATAGTTTTTTATTAATCAGTATATTTGAATTTAACCATAACATTTGTTGCAATATTTGTTCTATCTTTTCTGGAGGATAAAACTGAAATTGTAACCAGCTTTGAATGGCTTGTTTATTAAGAAAGGGTGGTACTTTAAATAAAATTAAATTTTCAATTAGTCGGAAATTTTCAATTAGTCGGAAATGAGAAGTTGTAATCTGTATGAAGGCAAAAATGATTTTTTTTAACAAAGGATGAGCCTTTCTTAATAATCTACTGGAGAACCATTTTGGGTTTAAGTGTAATTTATGTATGAGTGAAGCTTTGTGAGAGGTTTAAACCTTTAATATTGAATAATTTTACTCCCTCAAACTCATTCATTATATAAATAGGCACGTTTAATTTTCATTCCAATAAAAATGAAGTAAGTAAACTGTGACAGGACCAAATGTGATTTTTCCATGAATAGACAACTATTTATCTCTCCATGGTTGCAGAATCGTATCTATTTTTGCTAACTTTCTATTGAAATGAATTGTGGTAAGTTAATTTATATTATTTGAGATGTGAATGCCAAGTATGTCTACTTCAACATCCTGTAATGGGTCCTGTGTGTAGCTGGTGTAGAGAGTCAGGCGCCGGACAGAAGAATTGAGTAATCAATGTACTTTACTCAAAATAACCAAATACAAAGCAACAATGCGAGCCCACAATAACAGACCGATATACAACAAACAATCACTCACAAACAAAAGATGGGGAATAAAGGATTAAATAATAAACAAGTAATTGGTTGAGTGAAGCCAGGTGTGAAAGACAGAACAAATGGAAAATGAAAAGTGGATCGGCGGTGGCTAGAAGGCCGGCAACGTCGACCACCGAACGCAGCCTGAACAAGGAGAGGGACCGACTTCGGCGGAAGTCGTGACAGTACCCCCACCCCCTTGACGCGCGGCTCCAAAAGGGGGCCGACACCGACCTCGGGAACGACCCGGAGGACGAGGCACAGTGCGATCCGGATGTGGACGGTGGAAATCTCGCAGCAACGAAGGGTCTAGGATGTCCTTCACCAGCACCCAGCATCTCTCCTCCCCTCCCACTCCACGAGGTACTGAAGGCCCCTCGCCCGACGCCTCAAGTCCAGGATGGCTCGAACAGCATACACCGGGGCCCACCCGATGTCCAGAGGGGGCGGAGGAACCTCCCGCACCTCAGATTCCTGGAGTGGACCAGCCACCACCGGCCTGAGGAGAGACACATGGAACGAGGGATTAATACGATAATCTGGAGGAAGCTGTAACCTATAGCATACCTCGTTTAGCCTACTCAGGACTTTAAATGGCCCCACAAACCACGGGCCAACTTCCGGTAGGGCAGGCGGAGGGACAGGTTTTGGTTCGAGAGCCAAACACCAGTGCCTCGCTGTGGTAGCGGTCGGCGCTCGCTTTTTTCCGCCTCACGGCCCATTGTAGGTGCACATGGGCAGCGTCCCAGGTCTCTTCCGAGCTCTTAAACCATTCATCCACTGCAGGAGCTTCGATCTGGCTCTGATGCCAAGGTGCCAGAACCGGCTGATACCCCAGTACGCCCTGGAAAGGAGAGAGGTTAGTGGAGGAGTGGCGGAGTGATTTTTGGGCCATCTCTGCCCAGATGATGAATGCCGCCCACAACCTACCACATCTTGGTTTACTCTCTCCACCTGCCCGTTACTCTCGGGGTGAAAACCCGAGGTGCTGCTGACCGAGACCCCAAGACGTTCCATGACCGCTCTCCAGAACCTGGACCTGAACTGGGGACCCCGATCAGAAACTATGTCCTCAGGCACCTCGTAGTGCCGGAAGACGTGTGTGAACAGGGCCTCCGCAGTCTGTAGGGCCGTAGGGAGACCGGGCAAAGGGAGGAGACGGCAGGACTTAGAAAACTGATCCACAACGACCAGGATCATGGTGTTGCCCTGTGAGGGAGGAAGATCCGTCAGGAAGTCCACCGACAGGTGCGACCACGGCCGTTGTGGAACGGGTAGGGGCTGTAATTCTCCTTTGGGCAGGTCCCTGGGAGCCTTGCACGGGGCATGCACCAAGCAGGAGGAAGCATAAACCCTCACGTCCTTGGCCAAGGTAGGCCACCAGTACATCCCACTAAGGCAACGCACCGTCTGACCGATGCCAGGATGACCAGAGGAGGGTGACGTGTGGGCCAAATAGATCAAACGATCGCAGACGGAACATACAGGTGCCCAGCTGGACACTGGGAGTGGGGGTGGGCTCTGTGCGTAACGCCCGCTTGATATCCGCGTCCAGCTCCCACACCACCGGTGCCACCAGGCAAGAGGCCGGAAGTATGGGAGTGTGATCCATGGACCGCTCCTCTGTGTCATACATCCGGGACAGTGCGTCTGCCTTAGCCTTCTGGGAACCTGGTCTGTAACAGATTGAAAACAAAAACGGGTAAAGAACATAGCCCACCTTGCCTGGCGAGGGTTCAGTCACCTCGCCGCCCGGATGTACTCCAGATTGCGGTGGTCAGTCCAGATGAGAAAAGGGTGTTTAGCCCCCTCAAGCCAATGTCTCCACGCCTTCAGAGCCTTGACAACAGCCAACAGCTCCCGGTCCCTCACATCATAGCTTCGCTCCGCCGGGCTGAGCTTCTTTGAAAAGAAAGCACAGGGGCGGAGCTTTGGTAGCGTGGCCGAGTGCTGAGAGAGCATGGCTCCTATCCCAGCCTCGGATGCGTCCACCTCCACTATGAACGCCAAAGTGGGATCCGGATGAGCCAGCACGGGAGCCGAGGTAAACAGAGCCTTCAGGTGACCAAAAGCCCTGTCTGCCTCAGCCGACCACTGCAGCCGCACCAGTCCCCCCTTCAGCAGTGAGGTAATGGGAGCTGCTACCTGACCAAAACCCCGGATAAACCCCGGTAGTAGTTGGCAAACCCTAGAAACCACTGCACTTCCTTTACCGTGGTGGGAGTCGGCCAATTACGCATGGCTGAAATGTGGGCACTCTCCATCTCCACCCCTAAAGTGGAAATGCGGTACCCTAGGAAGGAGACAGACTGTTGGAAGAACAGACATTTCTCAGCCTTGACGTACAGGTCATGCTCCAACAGTCGACCAAGCACCCTGCGCACCAGGGACACATGGGTCCTGTGTGTAGCTGGTGTTGAGAGTCAGGCACAGGACAGCAGAATTGAGTAATCAAAGTACTTTACTCAAAATAACCAAATACAAAGCAACAATGCGAGCCCACAATAACGGACCGATATATACAATGAACAATCACTCACAAACAAAACATGGGGAACAGAGGGTTAAATAATAAACAAGTAATTGGTTGAGTGAAACCAGGTGTGAAAGACAAAGACGGAACAAAGGAAAAGTGGATCGGCGGTGGCTAGAAGACCGGCGACGTCGACCGCCGAACGCCACCCCAACAAGGAGAGGGACCGACTTCGCAGCAAAAGGTGGCGCTACAAAGTATTAACTTAAGGGGGCTGAATAATTTTGCACGCCAATTTTTCAGTTTTTGATTTGTTAAAAAAGTTTGAAATATCCAATAAATGTCATTCCACTTCATGATTGTGTCCCACTTGTTGTTGATTCTTCACAAAAAAATAAAGTTTTATATCTTCATGTTTGAAGCCTGAAATGTGTCAAAAGGTCGCAAAGTTCAAGGGGGCCGAATACTTTCGCAAGGCACTGTATGCCTCTTGACACTGGGTGGACCAGATAAATTCAGCCTTGGCCTTCAACAGATTGGTCAGTGGGGACACTACTACCGAAAGGTTTTTACAGAAAGCACGGTAGTACCCTGCAATTCCCAGGAAGCGCATCAGTTCTTTCTTTGTGTAAGGCTGTGGGAACTGCTTCACAGCCTGAACCTTGGCTTCCACGGGACAGACAAAACCTTGACCAACAACCATGCCTAGGTATGTGACTGTAGCTTTGGCAAACTCACATTTTGCCAAATTAATAGTCAACCTGGCCCACACCAGTCTTTCGAGCAAGGCTTGCACTCTACAAACATGCTCCTCCCAGGAGTCTGATTAGATGACGATACCATTGTCCAACATATACTGCAATTCTGTTTCCAATTGCAGTCTCTTCTCCTCAGATACACGATAAAATCTCTGTTTGATAGGCTTAGCTTCTCCGATGTCTATATCATGCTCAATTAAGTGGGTTTGCAATAGAGTGTCAGAAAACAAAACAGGGTAGTTTCTAATAAGAGCTACCAATTCATCACGTTTCTCAGAGTCTAAATGATCTACCAAAACCCCAAGGTTTTGCAAAGTCTGGGAGTTTTTCAACCGACCTTGTAAGACCTCATCCGAAACCCTAACTTCCTCCTCTTCTCCCCCTCCACCAAATTAAAGCCACAAGATGCAGTGACTGGAGCAGCAGTCAACGCTGACCTCACCGCTGGAGTGCCTTCAACTTTGCTTAGATAACAGGAGTGATAACATTTTAACATGTTCACATGGCATAATTTAGAGGACTTCCCTATGACCAGGGGTTTCAATAAGATATTTAAATCTGACACTTTACGCAACACAGTGAAAGGACCACAGTATTTTGCCTGAAATGGTGAACTTACAAGAGGCAGAAGAGCAAGTACACGATCACCGGGACTAAACTCACGCAGCTCAGCCTGTCCGTCATATTTCAGTTTGATTTTCCGTTGAGAAGATTTTAGCTTTTCTTTCGCCAGTTCACCAGCCCTATACAACTTCAACCTCAAACCATTTACATAGTCAATAAGGTTCCGAGGTGGTTCCTCCTGCAACACTGCTAAAGGCACCTTATGACCAAACACTAAGGCATTTGGGCTAAACCCTGTGCTTTCCTGCACTACTTCACGAGCAGCTAGTAACAGCCAAGGTAACCCCTCCTCCCAATCTGCAGACAGTTCTGTACAGTATGCATGAAGCAAGGATTTTAAAGTTTGATGAAAACGTTCCAAAGCTCCCTGGCTCTGGGCATGGAACGCAGTAGACTTGTTGTGTTTAACTTTTAAGCTGTTTGAGAACCTGAGCAAATAAATGGGAGGTAAAGTTAGACCCCAGATCTGACTGGATGATTTTTGGAATCCCAAATGTTGAAATAAATTGAGTTAACGCTTTAACTACTGATTTTGAAGTTATGGTACGCAAGGAAAAAGCTGCCGGATATCTGGTTGCTTGATACATAACAGTTAATAAGTAGCTATGACCTGACTTGGAACTTGGTAAAGGCCCAACACAATCGATAATAAGATGCTCAAAAGGTTGCCCTACAGGCTGGTATTGGATACAAAGGTGCTGGCTTTACAACCTGGTTTGGCTTGCTTGTGCGCTGACACGTATCACAAGTTTTAATAAACTGAGCTACATCCCGCTTTTAACGTGGCCAGAAAAAATAACGAAGTATGCGATCATAAGTTTTACGAACACCCATATGACCTGCCACATCACCATGTGAAGTTTGCAACACTTTATTTGGCAAAGTAGTAGGTACAACTATTTGAAAGACTGGTTCTCCTAGACCCTGATCATAGTGTGGAACCCATTTCCTGACCAACAGCCCATCAAGAAGAAAATAACACTGAGCACTATTCCTCACCACTGAATCAGGAACAACTTTATCAAACAGATCAGCTAAGGTAGTATCAGCCTTTTGCTCAGTCATCAATGAATCTCTAGAACTAGTAAACCGGAGTTTGACTGGCAACTCAAGACTTTCTGGCTTACTCTCCATCTCCTTACGAGAAGCCGCGCGGGTAACCGCACAAACTGGAAATACCTCAGGTGACATACAGTACAGTTTTCATCCAGAGATTCCCTTGCAGGTAACACTGAAGGTTGCTTCTTACAGATGTTTAGTTTGACATCTGCCCACACCTTACTACCTGCCAAGTCATTCCCCAAAATCATGTGGACTCCCTCTACTGACAACTGGGGTCTAACCCCAACATCTAAATCACCCTCTACCAGACCACATTTTAGGGTAACTTCCTGTAAAGAACAAGAGAATGGAACTAAACCCATACCACATACCATTACACAATTGCCAGTATCAGACTCTTTAGAGAACGGCAAAACAGATTCCAGAATAAAATAATATTTTGGTTGCCATCTACCAGGGACACTACACCATCTGAAATAAAATTAGAAAAATTACAGTGGGAAGACTGAGAATCAAACTCAACGAGTGGCTGAAAAAGCTCACCCTGGTGGTCAGAGGCTGTAACAGGACTTGCCATCACAGCAGGTTTAACTTGACCTGACTTTTTTGATTTAAGCAGAGGACAATCTTTCTTCCAATGTCCTTCAACTAAACAGTAGCGACAGGTATTAGCATTAACCGGTGCTTTAAGTCCTCCAGACCCAAACTTCTGCTGAGGCCTTTGGAAAGAAGCTCCAAAAAAAGGTGACCTACTATTCCTTATTTTTATGGTACATGTCACTGTTTGACTCAAAATGGCTTTTATGTGTTAGCCTGTACTCATCTGCAAAGATTGCTGTATCACTTGGAGACTTAACTTTACGTTCATTCATGTATGTAGCAACCTGGTCAGACAAATAATTTTTGAACTGTTCTAACACAATCAAATTAGACAGACCCTCAAAAGTACTAACTTCAGAAGGTGTACACCAACGATTAAATGCAGAAGTCAAATCACGAACAAACTCAGAATAGGTTTGTGAATCTAACTTTTTCCTGTAACGAAAACGTTGACAACATGCCTCTGGCACAAGCTCGTAGACCTTCAGAACTATTGATTTAACTTTAGCAAAAACTGTACTGTCAGCTACACTCAGTGCTGCAAAGGCCTCACGTGCTTTACCTGTAAGTACACATTGCAACAACATAGTCATGTCCAAATCTGACCAAGCTCTAGCTTCCGCAATACGCTCAAATAAAGCAAAGTATGTGTCTGGATCTGCCTCATCAAATTTAGGCAACAAACAAAGATTCTGTGAACCATCAAACTGTGGTAGTCCTTCTGGTCTATTAGCATTTCTCAATCCCTCTATCTCTAACTGCATTTGCAACAGCTCCCTCTGCTGCTCAAAAGTTAATGAAGGGCTAGACTGAAAACCTACACCCTCACTACTAGCAGACTGACCCCAAAAAACACCAATTTCTCTAAGACCCTGCTTTAATCTAGTTTTAACAGTCTCTTTAATTTTTTATCAACAATCTCAATCTGATAATGTTCAGCAATTCCAATTAACTGCTCTTTAGTACACAACTCTAAGGCTACCTCTGAAGGAGCTTGAACAAACCTTCTCAAAATGGAAGACATTTTCCTCAACCAATACAACTATTACAAATGCTCCAAAAAACACACAGCTCATCTGCTGTCAGTCTGGGTTCAAGGACAGGAGCCACACCCCACTATTCTCCAAAAACAACTAACTAACTGGCCCTGGTCTTCGTGCAGTCACATGTGGTGGGGTTTTATGCACACGAAACCAGTGGAGTGGAAAAGACAACCAGAAACTGACACAAACTTTATCAACTATGACAAAATGTTAAAGTAAACTAAAACACTAATCTCCCACCATAATAATATATTTTTTCATTGCTTGTAAGCTCAATAGATTTTTATATATATTTTCGAAAAAGTGTGGATCATCATTATCTGATATTATATTAATTAGATCTGTTTTTGGTCCAATAGCATATTTAAAATAATCCATCGTCCTTGTGGATCTGTTTGCACAGTTTGCACAATTGGATCAAAATGTGTATTAATTAGTATAATCACCCCTTTTGAGTTTCTTTGCCCATGACAAATATATATTTCTCCCTCCCAGTCCTTTTTCCACCCAACCTCATCTATATTTATAGAATGAGTTTCCTGTAAACAATAGATATTCTATTCTTTCTCTTTTAGCCATGTAAAATGTGTATTTTTTTATGATCTGCTAAGCCGTTACAATTATAACTTTCTATACTTACTTACCATAATGATACCCACGTTTCAATTATACTTACCACAACCAATATTTGTAAACTTACTATTAAAAAGCACCATGATGATTAAGTGTCCATATAGCTGTACCATAATAATTTGCACTGTTAAGCATACTGTAGCTGCAACTTTGTAAACCTCCAATTGTCCTAATATTCCACCCACCAAAACCTCCCCCCATATCTAGGTCTTTTGTCACTAAGACCATCAGACCATCTCCCTGACTCATGACGCACCTTTGCATCCTAAGGCAAACCCTTGGCCGACAATTGGCATTGGCCAGAGGGGAATATGGGCAGTCCCATGATAACATAAATATCTATGAGGATGCTTAAGAGAACTAATCAAATTACATGGAAAAAAATCCAAAATCAAATAAATAAATAAAAAGTCCTAGCATGGCTATAAGCATGTCAGCCCAGCCTGCTTAGTTCATTGGATTCAATTGTTCCAATTTTTTTAAGAGAAGAGAATGAAGAGAAAACAACCTAAATATATTGCAAGTAAAAATCTGTCTTAGGCATCACATTATATCCTGTTGTATTCCTGTTGTGTCGTGCCGTGGCTGTGCCAGAGCGGACCGCAAACCAAACCCCGGCAACCCTCTATGGGAAGGCATACCGAAGTTCAACTCACAATCGACTCTGACACAACCACGGCACGACTGCCAAGGACACATGCAGTACTGACAATCCAGAGCGAGTAAATTTTTTGAATGTAAAAGGGTAATAACACCAATTATTTTAGGATCATATAGGCCTTTTCCAATAGAGAATCTAGGCAGGTTTTTAATTATATAATTTATCCTATCTCTATAATAAATCTATTCTTATTCATTAAGTCTTATCTTAAAAGCTAATCGTTCCAATTCACATCGGCGAACAAGGGCCGCACCATAAAACAGCTTTTAAGTCATAATATACCGCGACCTCTACAATTAGGCCATACCATATTAAACTATAAAAAACGACCATGGTATTTCTAATGTACAATCTTCAACTTAAATAAATAAAAAATCATAAAGAAGAAAAGGTCAGCCTTACCTATCTTCGCCTTCCCCAAAATAAAAACCTGATTTTATTTATTTATTTATTTTTATTTCACCTTTATTTAACCAGGTAGGCTAGTTGAGAACAAGTTCTCATTTGCAACTGCGACCTGGCCAAGAAAGCATAGCAGTGTGAACAGACAACACAGTTACACATGGAGTTAACAATTAACAAGTCAATAACACAGTAGAAAAAAAGAGAGTCTATATACATTCATTGTGTGTAAAAGGCATGAGGGGGTAGGCAAATAATTACAATTTTGCAGATTAACACCGGAGTGATAAATGATCAAATGGTCATGTACAGGTAGAGATATTGGTGTGCAAAAGAGCAGAAAAGTAAATAAATATAAACAGTATGGGGATGAGGTAGGTAAAATTGGGTGGGCTATTTACCGATACACTATGTACAGCTGCAGCGATCGGTTAGCTGCTCAGATAGCAGATGTTTGAAGTTGGTGAGGGAGATAAACGTCTCCAACTTCAGCGATTTTTGCAATTTGTTCCATTCACAGGCAGCAGAGAACTGGAAGGAAAGGCGGCCAAATGAGGTGTTGGCTTTAGGGATGATCAGTGAGATACACCTGCTGGAGTGCGTGCTACGGGTGGGTGTTGCCATCGTGACCAGTGAACTGAGATAAGGTGGAGCTTTACCTAGCATGGACTTGTAGATGACCTGGAGCCAGTGGGTCTGGCGACGAATATGTAGCGAGGGCCAGCCGACTAGAGCATACAGGTCACAGTGGTGGGTGGTATAAGGTGCTTTAGTAACAAAGCGGATGGCACTGTGATAAACTGCATCCAGTTTGCTGAGTAGAGTGTTGGAAGCTATTTTGTAGATGACATCGCCGAAGTCGAGGATCGGTAGGATAGTCAGTTTTACTAGGGTAAGTTTGGCGGCGTGAGTGAAGGAGGCTTTGTTGCGGAATAGAAAGCCGACTCTAGATTTGATTTTAGATTGGAAATGTTTGATATGAGTCTGGAAGGAGAGTTTACAGTCTAGCCAGACAACTAGGTACTTATAGATGTCCACATATTCTAGGTCGGAACCATCCAGGGTGGTGATGCTAGTCGGGCGTGCGGGTGCAAGCAGCGAAGGGTTGAAAAGCATGCATTTGGTTTTACTAGCTTTTAAGAGCAGTTGGAGGCCACGGAAGGAGTGTTGTATGGCATTGAAGCTCGTTTGGAGGTTAGATAGCACAGTGTCCAAGGACGGGCCGGAAGTATACAGAATGGTGTCGTCTGCGTAGAGGTGTATCAGGGAATCGCCCGCAGCAATAGCAACATCATTTGCTCCCACCTGTTTGTCCGTCATCTTGAGATTACATTTCATGAACAACTTGACTTTTTCCTCCGTTGGTTGATAGTTTTCATCCTCCTTTGTTCCCATTATAACAATATTATTTTTCATACTTCTGCACTTTAGAGCAAGTCATTCGGCTTTCATCGTTTTATTATCATACCGTAGCCTCTCTGTAGTAGTGTCTTTATAGGAGTCCACGGTAGTATTCAATATCTTATTTTCCGCTTGTATTTCTTCCATCAATTTATTAGTGTAATCCATTCCTGTTTTTAAAGCCTCAACCTCCCCCAGTAGCCCAGGCAATAGATCCAGTTTTTTAACTGCACGCTCATGCTTGTAAGCAATACTCTGTCTTTTGCATACATAGTTATAAAAACATCCCCCCCCCCAATGTTAAATTATTGTTATTGTTTCTCTCACAGAACTCGAGGAAAGGTCTTCTCTTGTTCGCTTCGATGTATCCGTTTCTTTTTCGGGCATATCAAAATGCTGATCAATACATAGTTCCAGATTCTCTATATTATCCAGAATGTTTGTTTCGTAGCTATCAGCTAATCCTCAATTTTTGTGATTAATTCATGGGACAAGCTGTGCCTTTCATGCTGCCACCTGCCAAGTCATCAAAATCCAGAGTGCATTTTTTACTGTAGCATGTTAGCAATTAACAAACGACAGTACGCGTGTCTTAGCCACAAGGAACGTTCTGCTCAAGCCTTTGTAGTGTACCATTTAGCAATGCTAGTGGAAACGTATTGTATCAGTTAGCCGTGCATTGGAAAAACATGGGGAAAGAGCGGTGAACAATCCCTTCAAACCCACAATCATAGTAGGCCTGGCTGTTGATTCCTTTGTTCCATTAAACATTTGGCAGGCTGGTTTATTGATGATGAGACATTCAAAGGCCTTGGATATGACCCTGTTACCTTTGTTAGAGATGATTTGTGAATTATATTTTCTGTGTGACAAGTAGATGACTTGGGTTCTCGTCCCTCTTCATTATAATTGTTTGACTCAGTTATCTCTACCGTCACTTTCCATTAATGTAGTTCAGAGTTACTAGAGGAGACAAGATAATTGCAACTGCGTGGCTTATGTGGTTATTGCTATCCTAACAGCCTGAATCACACATTTACATTTTACATTTAATCATCTCCATAGAGCTTCAGTGGGGGTAGCTACAGCACCTCAGACCTGAATGTACGTGAATGGTATGGTAATACTTTTATCAGCAGTTTGACGCTGGGGAAAATATTGTTTTTTAAAAGCGTATCTCTACAGTTAGGCTACATGTATTTTACATGTTTATATAGATAAAAGCATGTGACTATAGAAAATAGTTCTATGTTACAAAACACTACAAAAGAAAAGTGTCTATCAGATGGGCCTAAGAACAAGACAAGATAGAATATTTAGTGCATAACACCCTACATTTCTATTAAAGACAGATCCAGGCTTGGCTTATACCTGCATGCATATACAGTGCTCAGAAAATATTCACACCTCTTGACTTTTTCCACATTGTGTTGTGTTACAGCCTGAATTTAAAATTGATTTAATTTAGATTTTCTTGTCACTGGCCTACACACAATGCCCCATAATGTCAAAGTAGAATTATGTTTGTAGAAAGGCCAGGGTGGTTTTGCAATGCTTCGCAAAGAAGGGCACCTATGGCTAGTAAAAAAAAGCAAGACATTGAATATCCCTTTGAGCATGGTGAAGTTAATAATTACACTTGATTGGATGGTGTATCAATACACCCAGTCATGACAATAATACATGCGTTCTTCCTAATTCAGTTCCTGAGAGGAAGAAAATGGCTCAGTGATTTAACCATGGTGACGTTATAAACAAAAAATAATAATTGTTGTAATTTTATCCCCTTTTTCACTCCAATTTTTGTGATATCCAATTGCGATCTAGTTTCAAAGGCTGGACCTAATATAGTATATAAGAGGTCATACAAGACGTTTTATAGTGATTATGCGTTAATGATGTAAAGAATATTTGTTGGTGTGTATTGAGGATCAATCAGATGCTGCACTTGACACATTTATGAAATTGCTTATTCCAGTTACAAATAAGCATGCACCCATTAATGTCTGTAAAAACGGTTAAATCGCCTTAGATTGATGAGGAATTGAAAAATTGTATAGTTGAGAGAGATGAGGGAAATAAGTCTGGCAACAGAACTGATTTGGCAAATGTAATGGAAATTAAGGAATCTTGTGACTAAACTGAATAAAAAGAAGAAGAAACTATACTATGAAACAAAGATGAATTATATAAAGATTGATACTAAAAAGCTTTGAGCACCTTAAATGAACTCTTCGTCAAAAAGGCAAACTCAGCTCCATCATTCATTGAATGAATCAGAGGGCGCATTCATCACAAAACCCACGGATATTTCCAACTACTTTCCAACTAATTTTTCATGGGCAAGATTAGCAAATTTAAGCATGACATGCCAGCAACAAATGCCAACACTACACATCCAAGTATAACTGACCAAATTATGAGAGACAAGCATTGTATTTTTAATTCCATAAAGTGAGTGTGGAAGAGGTGAAAAAAATGATTGTTGTCTATCAACAATGACAAGCCACCGGGGGGGTCTGACAACTTGGATGGAAAATTACTAAGGATAATAGAAGACGATATTGCCACTCCTGTTTGCCATATCTTCAATTTAAGCCTACCAGAAAGTGTGTGCCCTCAGGCCTGGAGCGTAGCTAAAGTCATTCCGCTACCTAAGAAAAGTAAAGCTCCCTTTACTGACTCAAATAGCCGACCAATCAACCTGTTTCCAAACCTTAGTAAACTTTTTGAAAAAATTATGTTTGACCAAATACAATAGTATTTTACAGTAAACAAATTGACCACAGACTTTCAGAACACTTATAGGGAAGGACATTCAACAAGCACAGCACTTACACAAATGACTGATGATTGGCTGAGAGAAATTGATGATAAAAAAGTTTTTGGAATTATCAATCATAGTCTGCTGCTGGAAAAACGTATGTATTATGGATTTACACCACCTGCTATATTGTGGATAAAGAGTTACCTGTCTAACAGACCACAGAGGGTGTTCTTTAATGGAAGCCTTTCCAACATAATCCAGGAAATCAGGAATTCCCCAGAGCAGATGTCTAGGTCCCTTACTTTTTCAATCTTTACTAACGACATGCCACCGGCTTTGAGTAAAGCCAGTATATCTATGTATGTGGATGACTCAACACTATACACGTCAGCTACTACACCGACTGCAACACTTAACAAAGAGCTTGCAGTCCGTTTCAGAATGGGTAGCAAGAAATAAGTTAGTCCTAAATATTTCAAAACCAAAAGCATTGTGTTTGGGACAAATCATTCACTAAACCCCAACTAAATCTTGTAATGAATAATGTGGAGCAAGTTGAAGTGACTAAACTGCCTGGAGTAACCCTGGATTGTAAACTGCCATGGTCAAAACATATTGATACAACAGTAGCTTAGATGGGGTGAAGTCTGTCTTAATAACAACACTTTCAACAAGGCAGGTCCCACAGGCCCTAGTCAGGTGCCACAAATACAGTGCCTTGCGAAAGTATTCGGCCCCCTTGAACTTTGCGACCTTTTGCCACATTTCAGGCTTCAAACATAAAGATATAAAACTGTATTTTTTTGTGAAGAATCAACAACAAGTGGGACATAATCATGAAGTGGAACGACATTTATTGGATATTTCAAACTTTTTTAACAAATCAAAAACTGAAAAATTGGGCGTGCAAAATTATTCAGCCCCTTTACTTTCAGTGCAGCAAACTCTCTCCAGAAGTTCAGTGAGGATCTCTGAATGATCCAATGTTGACCTAAATGACTAATGATGATAAATACAATCCACCTGTGTGTAATCAAGTCTCCGTATAAATGCACCTGCACTGTGATAGTCTCAGAGGTCCGTTAAAAGCGCAGAGAGCATCATGAAGAACAAGGAACACACCAGGCAGGTCCGAGATACTGTTGTGAAGAAGTTTAAAGCCGGATTTGGATACAAAAAGATTTCCCAAGCTTTAAACATCCCAAGGAGCACTGTGCAAGCGATAATATTGAAATGGAAGGAGTATCAGACCACTGCAAATCTACCAAGACCTGGCCGTCCCTCTAAACTTTCAGCTCATACAAGGAGAAGACTGATCAGAGATGCAGCCAAGAGGCCCATGATCACTCTGGATGAACTGCAGAGATCTACAGCTGAGGTGGGAGACTCTGTCCATAGGACAACAATCAGTCGTATATTGCACAAATCTGGCCTTTATGGAAGAGTGGCAAGAAGAAAGCCATTTCTTAAAGATATCCATAAAAAGTGTAGTTTAAAGTTTGCCACAAGCCACCTGGGAGACACACCAAACATGTGGAAGAAGGTGCTCTGGTCAGATTAAACCAAAATTGAACTTTTTGGCAACAATGCAAAACGTTATGTTTGGCATAAAAGCAACACAGCTGAACACACCATCCCCACTGTCAAACATGGTGGTGGCAGCATCATGGTTTGGGCCTGCTTTTCTTCAGCAGGGACAGGGAAGATGGTTAAAATTGATGGGAAGATGGATGGAGCCAAATACAGGACCATTCTGGAAGAAAACCTGATGGAGTCTGCAAAAGACCTGAGACTGGGATGGAGATTTGTCTTCCAACAAGACAATGATCCAAAACATAAAGCAAAATCTACAATGGAATGGTTCAAAAATAAACATATCCAGGTGTTAGAATGGCCAAGTCAAAGTCCAGACCTGAATCCAATCGAGAATCTGTGGAAAGAACTGAAAACTGCTGTTCACAAATGCTCTCCATCCAACCTCACTGAGCTCGAGCTGTTTAGCAAGGAGGAATGGGAAAAAATGTCAGTCTCTCGATGTGCAAAACTGATAGAGACATACCCCAAGCGACTTACAGCTGTAATCGCAGCAAAAGGTGGCGCTACAAAGTATTAACTTAAGGGGGCTGAATAATTTTGCACGCCCAATTTTTCAGTTTTTGATTTGTTAAAAAAGTTTGAAATATCCAATAAATGTCGTTCCACTTCATGATTGTGTCCCACTTGTTGTTGATTCTCCACAAAAAAATACTGTTTTATATCTTTATGTTTGAAGCCTGAAATGTGGCAAAAGGTCGCAAAGTTCAAGGGGGCCGAATACTTTCGCAAGGCACTGTAGGTACTTAGGAAAATTACAATTGGCTCAGACCGGGCAGCACGGCTGGCCCTTAAATGTACACAGGGAGCTAACATTAATTATATGCATGTCAATCTCTCATGGCTCAAAGTGGAGGAGAGATTGACTTCATCACTACTTGTTTTTGTAAGAAGCTGAATCAATGGAGTCAACATCCCTCCCAGTCAGATGATTTCTTGGAAGGGCAGGGGGCCAGAAACTAATTTGGAAGCCTGCCTACCTGACCAGACTGAGTAAAGTCAACTGAGCTGAAGGTCTTTAAAAAATATATATATTTATTATTTTACCAGGTAAGTTGACTGAGATCACATTCTCATTTACAGCAACAACCTGGGGAATAGTTACAGGGATGAATGAGCCAATTGTAAGCTGGGGATGATTAGGTGACTGTATGAAGGCAGATTGGAAATCTAGCCAGGACACTGGGGTTAACACCCCAACTCTTACGATAAGTGCCATGGGATCTTTAGTGACCAGAGAGAGTCAGGACACCCTTTTAACATCCCATCCGAAAGACGGCACCCTACACAGGGCAATGTCCTCAATCACTGCTCTGGGGCAATAGGTTATGTTTTTAAACCAGAGGAAAGGGGGCATCCTACTGGACCTCCAACACCACTTCCAGCAGCATTTGGTCTCCTATTCAGAGACCAACCAGGACCAACCCAGCTTAGCTTTAGAAGCAAGCCAGCAGTGGGATGCAGGGTGGTATGCTGCTGGCAAAGCAGTCGAAGCAGTTACCGCTAGTGATTTGTGGGTTGACTCTATGGGGCAGGCAGGTTTAGGGTCATGAAATATTGTGTGGATGAAGGGCAGGTGAGTTGAAAAAACATATACATTTATAATTATTGTTCAATTTCATGAGGTTTAGGTTTTTCTTTCATTCTTTTTAGGCTATCTGGCATTAATGCATAGGGCTCTAAAATGTAGGGCCCAACTGTACGCACACCAAATAGCCTACACACCAATCGCCAAATGCTTTTGGGAACGGGCAGAAAAAGTAAATGTAGAGCCCCTGAGGCAAAAAGGACAATGTCTGAGTTTAATTTAATAAGAGAAAAGCTGCGAAGTTGAAAATAATGAGAAGGGAGGGTCAGAAAAAGAATGTTTGGGAAAGATTTGGTGAAGTGGTCAAAGAAGATTGATAGCAGTGTTACAAGACGGGGACATCAAACAGGCCTATGGCACGTCAAGGGAACTGTAGCCTACGGTTCAGATGGGTTAAATGGAAACTGACATCTGGACACTGACTTTAGGTCTACAACCTCTCGCATAGCCTTAATATTAACTCCTGCAGAACTAAGCATTTCTTGCAGTAGAAGTGCTATCTTTATCAGCTTCATAAAAGCTGATATTCAACCACATAAAATGCATCGAAGCCGAATTGAAATATTATCAGAAACACGTTGGGTCATTTTGCACAGAAAGAAAGTCATTGCATTTTCTCTCAGGTGCCTAAACATCTTTGCTCCGTGAAAGAAGCAGAGATGACCAAGAGACGTTTATTCGGGTGATAAAGGGTTTATTTAGACTTCTAAGGCAACGCATAATGACAGCAGAGAAGCTGTATGTAATTATAAACAGTTGACTAACAAATTCAGAACTTGGGATTATAAGGTTCTATCCACAAAAAAAAATGATCCTTGGTTTGAAATGGGCACCCCTACATTTTATCCCCCGAAACCCAATCCTCTAGCAGCTAGCTCATGCCCTCCTGCACACTTCCCACATTTTGGAATCTCACTCCTACAAAGTGCTGCGACATGAACATAAACATTGCAACACTGCAGTGGATTGGGCAGGAAAGTTCTAAGAGGATAACTCATACATCCTAACATGACCTTGTCGGGTCAAGACTCAAAACTCAAAAGGACTGACAGCGACTGCTTTGTTTCACCACGCTCACCACTGGGTTTGCGTCGCATCAAAACGGCAGGAATCAAAAACACCAGGAATCTTTAACTTCAATTGCTCAAAATCCACCCTTTAAGCTATCACATAAATCACTCCTTTCAATGTTGCCCTGTTCCAAAGAGCAAAGCAAGAAACAGATTTGACCCCAAGTTGCGTGACACGGAGTGCCCGTTTCCTTCTGGTCAGCAGAAAAACAAACAAATATCACAAGTCCTCTACAGGTTACCTTCACTGATTTCAACTGCACCCAACCTGAAACAACAAATGGAACTGCCAAAAGGCAAGGATCCATTTTCTTAAAAAATATCACTCCTACTACCAGATTCTTAATCAGATTCTTTATCATTCTTTATCATGTTCATTGGTGCCAGGGTCGGGTCCGGAGCTCTTCATCGCACCTTCCACCTCACTTAACTCGCCCTCATTCACTTCCATTTCACCTCCAGAATTCGGTCTGGCACACGGCACACTTTGTTTGCACTCTTCTTCGACACACCATCTGAATTTTTATCACCATCTTCCTCAAATTCAAATCCAACCTCTGCTTTCCTCATTCTCTTCGACCTCTTCTTCTTCTTCTTTTCCCTTCCATTCCTCCTCAGAAATCCACCTTTCTGTGTACCTGTCCCAATATTCTTCTTCTCCCGACCATGCATTATCATCCTGCTCACCTCGGTCATGCATTGTTAATGTTACTCCTATTGACTGATGCATTATGTTTAGTGGTATTTAAACCCTAAACCTTGTTTGTCGGACAGGACGGGGAACAGGTTGGCATGTTGTCGCTTACAGTTATATTGTTTTTTTTCTTTGATAGAGCTCTTCTTATCTTGATTCAGATTGTCTTTGAATAATGGCCTGTTTGCTATTTTTGTTTGTACACATTGCACAGTAGCCGGCTATTTGACACGTTTGCTAATAAACGTGTAACGCTGGGCAACAAGAACTATCTTCATTGTCAGCCTCCTCACTGTTAAATTTTTACCTTTTGTTTAACTAGGTAAGTCAGTTAATTAAGAATAAGTTCATATTTACAATGACAGCCTACCCCAACCAACCCGGGCGATGCTGGGCCAATTATGCCCTATCAGACTCACAATCACAGCCGGATGTGATTCAGCCTGGATTCAAACCATGGACTGTGGTGACACCTCTTGCACTGAGATGCAGTTCCTTAGACCGCTGTGCTACTCAGGAGCCCTTTCTCACAGGGATGGACACTTTTCTGGTGTGACCAGTAGCATATAGCTGGACCATGCTAGTTGGACATTTGAATTGTCAAATTACACCCGAAATGTCCATGTCAGGGTCGAAAAAATGCTTTGAAAACTGACTTTGAAATGTTTACAACTTTAAAGGCAAATGTGGGGACACTGTTTGTGTACTTCTATTCATCTTCATGTTAAATTGTTGGAGGTATGTTGAAAAAATATGTCAAAGTTTTAAGAAACCAAACATCTGAAGTGTCTTTCTTCTGCAAACTTTCTTCTCATCATTATGCACAAATGTGTTTTTCAGTCATGTCTCACGTCAAAGCACTATGATACCGTATCTGCAATATTATTTCATTTTGGCTGGGTTAATTAAATTGAGTCATAGCCTAAACTAATTAATGCTGGTCTGATGACAACAGGACACTGACAACAGAACAATTCATGCGTCGGTCTAAACATTGTCTAGAGAAATACCATGTAACGAAGCAGGATAGACAGACAGAAAGACATAAAGCTTGTCTTTAAGTGTCAATTAAAAACTTTATTTAAAACAGGGAAATCTTATGAAATCCTCTTTTACAAGGGAGCCCTGCACACAATCATACAAATTCACAATATTTACAATTCCAAAGCAATAAAACATACAATATAAGTAATTCAACAACAGTAACTTATAAAACACAATAATAGAAAACAAACACATTCCTCAGTAAAAAGGTTATCAACAAGCTGTCTGAACTGCCCTAGCGGCACCAAAACATGAAATGTTAGCGATTACTGGAGATCATTCCACAAGTAAGGTGCAAAGAAATTAAACACAGATCTATCTAACTCAGTAGAGACCGAAGGGATCTCTGGAGTTAGCCATCTCTGAGACCAGATCTGGTAGCTAGTATGTCTGTAGGTTTACAATAAAGTATGTTTTTGCAAGAGGGCTTTAACCATCTGTATAGCCGCTTTGTGCTACTTAGACATACACTACATGGGCAAAAGTATGTGGATGCTCGTCTAATGTCTCATTCCTAAATCATGGACATTATTATGGAGTTGATCCACCCTTTGCTGCTAAAATAACTTCCACTCTTCTGGGAAGGCTTTCCACTAGATGTTGGAACCTTGCTGTTGGGACTTGCTTCCATTCAGCCACAAGAGCATTAGTGTGGTCGGGAACTGATGTTGGGCAATTAGGCCTGGCTAGCAGTCGGCATTCCAATTCATCCCAAAAGTGTTTGATGGGGTTGAGGTCAGGGCTCCGACCTCGACAAACCATTTTCTGTATGGACCTCACTTTGTGCACATGGGCATTGTCATGCTGAAACAGGAAAGAGCCTTCCCCACACTGTTGCCACAAAGTTGGAAGCACAAAATTGTCTAGAATGTCATTGTAATGCTGTAGTGTTAAGATTTCCCTTCACTGGAACTAAGGGGCCTAGCCCTAACCATGAAAAACAGCCCAGAACATTATTCCTCCTCCACCAAACTTTACAGTTGGAACTATGCTTTGGGCAGGTAGTGTTTTCCTGGCATCTGGTAAACCCAGATTTGTCCGTCGGACTGCCAGATGGTGAAGCGCAACTGATCAATCCAGAGAACGCATTTCCACTGCTCTAGAGTCCATTGGTGGTGAGCTTTACACCACTCCAGCCGGCGCTTGTCATTGAGCATTGATCTTAGGATTGTGTTCGGCTGCTCGACCATGGAAACCCATTTCATAAAACTCCCGACAAACTGTTCTTATGCTGACGTTGCTTCCAGAGGCAGTTTGGAAATCGGTAGTGAGTGTTGCAACCAAGGACAGATGATTTTTACGCGCTTCAGCACTTGGCAGTCACGTTCTGTGAGTTTATGTGGCCTACCACTTCGCGGCTGAGTCGTTGTTGCTCCTAGATCTTTCCACTTCACATTAACAGCACTTACAGTTGACCGGGGCAGCTCTGCCTTCAGTAAGGCAATTCTACTGCCAATGTTTGTCTATGGAGATTGTTAGGCTGTGCACGTGATTTTATAGACCTGTCAGCAACAGGTGTGGCTGAAATGGCCCGAATCCACCCATTTGAAGAAGTGGCCACATACTTTTTTATATATAGTTTAAGTCCAACTGATTTAGAGTGTCACAGAAATGTGTTTTTTCCTTTAGTCACATCAACAACGCTCAGTGTCCACGACTAGCTTTGTGAAAGGATATTATTTAGTTTGGAATGTAGTTTGGAGGTGAGGTGAGAATGTTTGTAATGGTTGAATGCGCTGGAGTTTTGATGTAACATGCACAATGTAAATCTCATGATTGATTGAGTTATTTGTTCATTAGACAGGCACTGATATTATTTACAATGTGCGTAGCTTTGGTTAGCCTCAGGCGTCACTGGTGTACAGTATCTACTATGGCTTGAGTAGCCTCAGGCGTCACTGGTGTACAGTATCTACTATGGCTTGAATAGCCTCAGACGTCACTGGTGTACAGTATCTACTATGGCTTGAGTAGCCTCAGACGTCACTGGTGTACAGTATCTACTATGGCTTGAGTAGCCTCAGACGTCACTGGTGTACAGTATCTACTATGGCTTGAGTAGCCTCAGACGTCACTGGTGTACAGTATCTACTATGGCTTGAGTAGCCTCAGACGTCACTGGTGTACAGTATCTACTATGGCTTGAGTAGCCTCAGACGTCACTGGTGTACAGTATCTACTATGGCTTGAGTAGCCTCAGACGTCACTGGTGTACAGTATCTACTATGGCTTGAGTAGCCTCAGACAACATTATACCACAATGTCCTTTTACCTGCAGACCTGCTGTTACAAATGTATTCCCCTGGTTGACAAAACAGAGCCTATACCATGACATGATTAAACAGTCTGTGATTTATGTTTGACTAATGTAATCTCTTGTCAAGTAATATCTAACATAAATTCTGAATTATGGATGATTTATCACTTGGCGCCGCAGAAAACATCCTCCAGCACCCAAACATGACAAATTACCCTTATCTGATGAGCCGGAGTAAACTTACGCTAGATGCTTTTGCTGTTGCCGCAGTGATGTTATTAAAAGGCAATATTTAAATCACACAGTATTTTTCCAGGCCTGAGGCAGAGAAAGAAAGACAAGTCTTGTTGGTCATATGGCTCCTGTCTCATGTTGTGAGACATTGATTAATAAAATACACTACAGAGCTGCATGTGTATGAATGCTAGCCTCCGAAACGATTAGAGACCGGCCCAATTGACGAGGCAAATCACTAAATGGCAGCAGACTGGTTGATCATGACATCTTTTCCACGTGTGATTTTTCCACAGAGACCGGTGAGAGGCATTGAGATGTACTTATTATCAAACATGAAATTAAATGGAGAAAAGCTGGTCACAGTTAGCAGTCTAGGTCAGACAGAAGACAGATTACAGTCAAAATGATGTTTATGCTTAAGAACTAACCTTGCACTCTTAAATGAAAAAACATAACAACATAAACCAATGTTATGTAATAGTCCCATTTCCCTATTTTTGAAATACAAAAACACATTAAAGACAACCCACACACATGCAAGTACAGGCACATAGTCTGAATATCCTGCATCCCAGGGATTACGTAAAATCGCATACATCCTATAAGAGATAATTCCACAATGAATTGAAAATACATCACATAATATCCAGACCCACCCACTGGGGAGCAAGGCACACCCAATAATTATGTATTTTTACCTAAACATGCAAACACCATCAGATAGAATGCATAGCAAGCAGTGCACTGGAATGACATTCAGATGAACTGGAATGACAAATCACTCTCATGGGATGGGTGGCCAAAAATAACTAAATGAAAGCCACATCACCAGCGAGCCACAAATATGACCGCATTGAGGCAAATGTCCCTGTGCTTCTACGGTTATATGGACCATACTGCTGCCTACTGCATTTGTTCATTTTGCAAACAAGACCGTTCATAATCCAGTGCCTTTATCACAGTCAACACATCTTTATTTTATCTTTAATTAGCCTCATGTCAATATGTGCTCAATAGCATGAGATTAGCTATGAAACTGCAAATGTTCCTCTCTGCCCTTATAGCAAAATGTGTAGAATTGCAGGAAGTTAGCAGTTCCCACCAATGTTGGGCTCCGCTACTGGCTCAGGGAGTCTGGAATCATGTATGTCATATTGATTTAATTTATAAAGGGTGGCAGGTAGCATAGCCGTTAAGAGCTTTGGGTCAGTAACCAAAAGATTGCTGGTTCGAATCCCCGAGGCGACTAGGTGAAGAGTCTGTCTGTGCCCTTGAGCAAGACACTTAACGCTAATTGCTCTGGATAAGAGTGTCTGCTAACTGACTAGAATGTTTAAAGTAAATATATAGTTCCTGACTTGCTGTACCTTATTTAGTCAATGTCATTTAACCTGGTTAAGTGCTCCCATGCACTACTCCGTTTTCCCATTTGCACTCCCTCATTTGACTTACAGCACAGTAGTAATGTGTAAATGATGCCAAGCACTGTAGATGAGAGACACAGATGAATGTCATTGTTGATATTAAAGAAATCTATATTCAATGTAGTATCAGTTCTTATTTTTTGGGAATATGCCACGTAACAGGAGATACTTTTTAACCTAACTTGGAAAGTCAGTGATATGTAATGCTTTTCAACCAGCTCAGATACTGTAATGTCTTATCTTACATATCTTATTAATTTGTGTGAAATCAAGCAACCTCTATCAACGGGAGATATAGTACACTGGTAATATGTCTATAATTAAATAGGCAGGACACGGGATCGGTAGAATGTTTGATCAAATGTTTGATCAATTAAGACCTTTTGCCAAAGTATAATTTAAGGATTAAAGATATAAAAATTCAAAACAAGTATCTACCATGATTTGCATTGAAATAAACATTGTTTGAACGTCAGGATGTAAAGGATTGAACTATTAGAAGGTAGGATTAGTTCTCATATGAAGGCTATATTCATGCAAATGCATAAGGCTTATTTCTCTTATACAGTGTCTTCAGAAAGTGTTCATACCCCTTGACTTATTCCACATTTGTGACTCGTTTCAGGTAACTAGGCATATTTCGCACTTCACTACTTCACAGGAGAGGCATTTCATCATAATTTAAAAACAATCAAAATGCATTTTCTGGCAGGAATGCCTTCTGGAACAAACTTGTGTGCCATCTGTAAATACGAATAAAACAATACAATTACGAGCCTAATTGGTTTGGCCACGAAAAAAGACAGTAACCTTCCCGCTAGCCATGATTGGCTGGGATAATGGATGTGCTGGACATGCCCGAGAGATGAGTTCTGATTGGTCTGCCATGTAGCAAGCTTCTGTCTATTGCACAAGCTGCTCAGTATGTGTAGGTAATCCTTTCTAACGTGGCTTTTTTTTTTAAAGATATCTCGAACTGGAACAAATATGTTCTAAAAAATTGTAACCTTTTTTAACTAGGCAAGTCATTTAAGAAAAAAATATTATTTACAATGACACCTTAGGAACAGTGGGTTAACTGCCTTGTTCAGGGGCAGAACGACACATTTATACCTTGTCAGCTCAGGGATTCGATCTTGCAACCTTTCAGTTACTGGCCCAACGCTCTAACCACTAGGCTACCTGCCGCCCCTCAGTGGAAAAAGTGTAATGCCCAGTAGAAGCAGAGTTCGATAGCTAAGGATATGGAGAAAATTATCTCGTTTGATTGCAAATATTATACGGAGGGAGTCGAAAAGAGAACACCTGTCTCCAGTGTACATCTTCAGAATAAGGGCAACCATAGCATCCGTGACAGGGAGGGAGAAGCGTTAATCCATGTATACAGGTAAGAGGGTTTAGCTAGCTACATTTTCAGATATTATATATTTCTCATTTTGTCAAAGTTGTTTTCATTGCAAGTTAAAGCATACTGTTAGCTAGCTAGCTAACATTACATGTATGATCTATGTAGTAATACTATTAATATCTCAGAAATCGATTTTGCAATTCTAGTTATAGCCTAATGTTAACTAGCTAGCTAACATTGAACCTAGTTGGATAAATTTAGTTACCTGCAGATTCGGTATGAGTTGGGATTATGGTTCATTGTTTAGCTAGCTAGCTGCATGTCTAAACAAACGACTCCACTATGCAAGTAATCATTTCACTGTATCATTTACACTTTCTGTATCCTGTGCATTTGACAAATAAACGTTGGTTTTATTTAATATAGTGTGTGTTTACCAGAGACGGTAATGCAAGGAACAACATGACCTGCACCAAAGTCAAATTAGGATAAAACTTCATGCCAACGAGACAGTGTCCAAGTTCTAAAATTCTCTGGTAGAATGCCCTGCTTTTATTTTGTCACATTCACAACCGCTATTTTCTGTAATTAGCTCTCCATTAACTTGTAAATAATGATCTTGTTGTGAATGAATTTTCCTGTGATAATTGTAAAAGATTATCTCTAGTTAAGACGTTGTCAGCTATGATATGGTCATTATTTGAACTGGCTATTGAGCTAACTTAACATTAGCTAGCTAGCTAACAAGCTAGAAACTAACCAAAACATTGTTTAGAAAGTTTATTTTAGTTGCCTGGTTTGCTAGATTGACATATCCATAATTCATTTTTAAACGGTTGGGTTTGCTGGTGTCAAATTACACCAGTTATGCTATTTTTGACCACCAGGCTGCTGATATCATGCAGCTTGTAGTTTTTGTTTATACTTTTTCATAATGACAACGACAAGTTTGATGTCGGACGACAATAGAATGTTCATGATGTCACAGTGACAACTGTCTACAGACATGTAGATAGACATGGTATAAACCAGCCTTTAGTCTTGAAATATTTGGTTGTTTAAAGCATTGTCTCACATGTGTGGCCACCTCGATTCGGTCTTATGTACCAAAATATAAAATTGTGTTTTTTTTACATTGGATAAAAATAGAGACTTAGCGCTAGAAAATTGTGAAATTGTGTTATACAGTTGAGGAACAATGGGAAAGTAATTCTGCTTTGAAAGTTGAATTTGTAACCCCACTTTTGAGAAAATGAATGTTTTTGGTACACCTACTGGAGAGCTCTTCGTTGTCTACAACCATTCATCATCGTTCACACCCTCTTAAGCTAACCCCACCCATCTCTTTAAGCATTCACGTGAGGCCATGCGCTAAACAAAGTGAGTATGGTAGTGTAGTAAACATGCACAGGATACAGAAGGTGTAAACGGTACAGTGAAATGGTTACTTGCATAGTGTAGTCTTTTCTTTAGACATGTAGCTAGGTAGCTTGCTAGCTAAACAATGACCCAACCCATATTACTAGCAAATACAAATTGATTCTCATAGCTAGCCACCATGCATGAACCCTCAGGTAGCTAAGGCTAACCAACTACACTATATCTACAAGAATATGTGGACACCCCTTCAAATTAGTCGATTGAGCTGCCCCGGTCCAATATAATTGCTGTTATTGTGAAGTGGAAACGTCTGGGAGCCACAACGGCTCAGCCATGAAGTGGTGTAGGCCACACAAGCTCACAGAATGGGTCCGCCGAGTGCTGAAGCGAGTAGTGTGTAAAAACCATCTGTCCTCAGTTGCAACACTCAGTACCAAGTTCCAAACTGCTTCTGAATGCAATGTCAGCACAAGAACTGTTAGTTGTTTCTATGGCCAAGCAGCCGCAAACAAGTCTAAGATCACCATGTGCAATGCCAATTGTTGGCTGGAGTGGTATAAAGCTTTCTGCTATTGGACTCTGGAGAAGTGGAAATGCGCTCTCTGGGGTCCGACAGACAAATCTGGGTTTGGCGGATGCCTGGAGAACGCTTCCTGTCCCAATACATAGCCAACTGTAAAGTTTGGATGAAAAATGATGGCCTGGGGCTCTTTTTCATGCTTCGGGCTAGGCCCCTTTGTTCCAGTAAAGGGAAATCTTAACGCGATTGGCTTGCACAGAACCCTGACCTCAACAACCTTCAAACACCTTTGGGATGAATTGGATTGCCGACTGTAAGGCAGGCCTAATCACCCAACATCAGTGCATCACCTCACTAATGCTCATGGCTGAATGGAAACAAGTCCCCGCAGCAATTTTCCAACTTCTATTGGAAAGACTTCTCAGAAAGGTAGATGCTGTTATAGCAGCAAAAGGGGGACCAACTCCATATTAATGCCATGATTTTTGAATGAGATGTTTGATGAGCAGGTGTCCACATACTTTTGGTAATGTAGTTTAGGCTCAATGTTAGCTAGCTAGCTAACATTTCTATAACTAGCAATGCAAATAGATTTCTGAGATACGAATAATATTACTACACAGATCATACACGTAACATTAGCTAGCGAGCAAGCCAGCTAATGTTGTCTAGCTAGCTAACAGTACTCTTTAACTTGCAATGAAATTACTTTCGGACAAAAGTAGAAACATATAATATCTGAAAATGTAGCTAGACTCTTACCTATGTACATGGATGAACGCTTCTCCTCTCTCTTTCATGGAAGCCATGTTTGCCCTTAGTTTGAAGATGTAATCTGGACACAGGTGTTTTAAACAACAGCTTTCTGTGGTGTCTTTTCGACTCCTTCTGCATTTGCAAGCATACTCTGCTTCCACCGGGCATTGCACTGATTTCAAAACTCAGTCAACATCTTCCGTGACAACAACACTGTTGATTGCCGTTTCTTTCCCATCACTGTCTGGTTCAATTAAAAAGTGTTGAACTAAAACAGGGATTTCCTCATCGTCTGATTCATTTTCAGAGTCAGAGAGAGTCAGCATGGGACGATCGTCCTCCAGAAAGTAGTTCATCACAACTTTTCCCCGCTGGTCTTCATCGATAGCGCCTGTTAAATTCAGGGCAGCAATGTTGAGAGTAGTAGCAACATTTTTGCAGTTCTCCATATCTTAAAGAACTCCACGGTAGCAAGGATTATCTACACATAGCAGACCAATCCAAACTTGTCTCTCGACATGTCCATCCCATCCATTATTTCAGACAATCATGGCTATTGGGAAAGTTCCTGCCTTTTTCCGTGGCTAAACCAGGTAGGCTCCTAATTTAACATTTTATTCGCATTTACAGATGGCATACAAGTGTGTTATTAGGGCACATGAAAGTTCACATGTTCCAGAAGGCATTTTGCCCCAAAAAACTAATTTTGATTAAAAAAAATATAGAACTGAGTTCAAATTCGTCTCCTGTAAAGTAATGACGTGGGACATATGCCTAGCTTCCTGAAACGTTCACATATTTACTCCTGAACTTATTTAGGCTTGTTATAACAAAGGGGTTGAATATTTATTGATTCAAGACATTTCAACTTTAACATTTTTATTAATTTGTTAAAATCCCGAAAAACATTATTCCACTTTGACATTATGGGGGTTTGTGTGAATGTATGCCAGTGACACAAAACCTCAATTGAATCATTTTTAAATGTTGTCTGTAACACAACAAAATGTAGAAAAAGTCAAGGTGTGTGAATACTTTGAGGGCACTGTACAGTACATTATATAACAGAAGTTAATTTGCCTTATTTAAAATAGTAGGCCTACTTTATACATACATTGATATCTAATAATGTGCTTTGTTGTCTGCACCATGCACAGTATATAGTGTACTTCATTCCACACTGTTTGAACTAAGAGATTAAAAAGGTCCGCCACAAGGTTATGTGGGTAATTGTTTCCTGTAATGATTGTATAATACACCCTCCGAACTGCACGATTGCAGCACAACAGAAGGCCACACCATCGTCTCCCAGAGCCCAGTCTCATTCTCCAGACAGGCACCCAGAATTACTTTTAAACTCCAATATGACAGCGTTTATTCTTTATTACACACTCTCCCAGAGGCTCCCAGCTCATTTAACATTATTACAATTTGACAATATTTCTCCCGCTGCCGTGCAACAGATCCCTTGGCAAAGTCACTAGGTTTTGATTGTGCTCGGGCATCAGATGGGAGCGGCAATGGCAGAGGCAGAAGTATGCTGGGTACGTTGGGTCCTCAGAGTGCCACACGCTGGCAAGACGGCTGAGTCAGGGGAGCTGCTCTGCCTGCCTGCCTCTGAGCATGATGTGATGGGGGAGAGCAGTGTGGTTATGGGGGCTCATGGCCCTGCCTCTCAGTTCCTCTCCGCTTGCGGGACTGACTGGCCTGACTGGCACCTCACTGAAATCAAATCAATTATGGCCCAGACTTCTCTGTAGCTGGATATAGACAAACAGACCATAGGGGATTCAAGAGGCTGGACAGGGCATCACATGAGGTCAGCCTAGGGTCAACATGACAAATAATTCAAATATAAACGTGTTAAGGTAAAAGATATGAGTGCCTTGATTCTGGGGAGGTAAGAGTGAAGATACAAGTAAAGACAAAGGCTAAGATATTTATCAGAGAAACTTTAGGTAGGCTACTTACTACAAAAACAAAGTATGTTAAAGAAAACTAGCTACTGTTTAGCTTTCTCTAAAAAATTAAAGGCTGTGTAAGGACTATTTTACCAAGAAGGAGAGTGATGGAGTGCTGCATCAGATCACCTGGCCTCCCCAATCCCCCGACCTCAACCAAATTGAGATGGTTTGACATGAGTCGGACCGCAGAGTGAAGGAAAAGCAGCCAACAAGTGCTCAGCATATGTGGGAACTCCTTCAAGACTGTTGAAAAAGCATTCCTGGTGAAGCTGGTTGAGAGAATGCCAAGAGTTTGCAAAGCTGTCATCAAGGCAAAGAGTGGCTATTTTAAGAGTCCCATATATAAAATATATTTTGATTGGTTGGTTACTACATGATTCCATATGTGTTGTTTCATAGTTTTAATGTCTTCACTATTATTCTACAATGTAGAAAATAGTAAAAATTAAGAAAAACTATTGAATGAGTAGGTGTTCTAAAACTTTTGACTGGTAGTGTAAGTATTTAGACTCTTTGCCATGAGACTCAAAATTGAGCTCCGGTGTTTCCATTGATCATCCTTGAGATGTTACTACAGCTTGATTGATCTGTGGTAAATTAAATTGATTGGACATGATTAGTAAAGGCACATACCCGTCTATATAAAGGCCCCACAGTTGACAGTGCATGTCCGAGCAAGAAAACAAGCCATGAGGTCAAAGGAATTGTCCGTAGAGCTCTGAGACAGGATTGTGTCGAGGCACAGATCTGGGGAAGGGTACCGAAACATTTCTGCAGCATTGAAGGTCCGCATGAACACAGTGGTCTCCATCATTCTTAAATGGAAAAGATTTGGAACCACCAAGACTCTTCCTAGAGCTGGCTGCCCGGCCAAAGTAAGCAATCGGGGGAGAAGGGCCTTGGTCAGGGAGGTGACCAAGAACACAAGGGTCACTCTGACAAAGCTCTAGAGTTTCTCTGTGGAGATGGGAGAACCTTCCAGAAGGACAACCATCTCTGCAGCACAGCGGAAGCGGAAGCCACTCCTCAATAAAAGGCACATGACAGCCTGCTTGGAGTTTGCCAAAAGGCACTTAAAGACTCTCAGACCGTGAGAAACAAGATTCTCTGGTCTGATGAAACCAAGATTGAACTCTTTGGCCTGAATGCCAAGCGTCACGTCTGGAGGAAACCTGGCACCGTCCCTATGGTGAGGCATGGTGGTGGCAGCATCATGCTGTGGGGATGGTTTTCAGTGGCACGGACTGGGAAACTAGTCAGGATCAAGGCAAAGTTGAACAGAGCAAAATACGGAGAGATCCTTGATGAAAACCTGCTCCAGAGCACTCAGGACATCAGACTGGACCTCAATCCAACAGGACAACGACCCTAAGCACACAGTCAAGACAACGCAGGAGTGGCTTCGGGACATTTCTGGCCTAGCCAACTCTCAACGGAAACGTTGTTCATGAAATCGACCGAAGTTAAATCCAAACAGATTTGATAAATAGGCCTGGCTGTGAAAAGCCAGTGGGAGGCCGGAAGGATAATCTGAAAACAAAACAAATATTGATTTAATGGCTGCCAATTACAGTCAGCTCAAAGTATTGAGACAGTGACTCCTTTTTTGTTTTTTTGGCTCTGTATGGCAACAATTTAGTGACCCCTTTTTTGTTGTTTTGGCTCAGTATAGCAGCAATTTGGATTTGAAATGATACAATGACGATGAGGTTAAAGTGCAGACTGTTAGCTTTATTTGAGAGTATTTTCATTGATATCGCATGGACCGTTTAGAAATTACAGCACCTTTTGTTCGTGGTCGACCCATTTTAGGGGACCAAAAGTATTGGGACAAATTCACTTTAATGTAGTGAAAAGTTTCATATTTGGTCCCTTATTGTAACGTTCGTCGTTGCATGAAGAAGGAGTGGACCAAAGTGCAGCGTGATAAGCGTTCATGATATTTAATCAAACTGAACACTGAAACAAAATCACAAAGTAGAACAGAACGAAACAGTTCTGTCAGGTGTAGACACAAAGCAGAAAACAACTACCCACAAAACACAGGTGGGAGAAAGCTGCCTTAGTATGATTCTCAATCCGAGACAACGGTAGACAGCTGCCTCTGATTGAGAACCACACCCGGCCAAACAAAAAGAAATAGAAAACATAGAACTAAAGAAACTAGAATGCCCACCCTAGTCACACCCTGGCCTAACCAAAATAGAGAATAAAACCCTCTCTATGGCCAGGGCGTGACACTTATTCCTAGCACATAATGATTACATCAAGCTTATAACTCTACAAACTTGTTGGATGCAGTTGCTGCTTGTTTTGGTTGTGTTTCAGATTACTTTGTGCCCAATAGAAATGAATGGTAAATCATGTATTGTGTCATTTTGGAGTCACTTTTATTCTAAATAATAATAGAATATGTTTCTAAAACTTCTTCATTAATGTGGATGCTCCCATGATTACAGATAACCTTGAATGAATTGTGAGTAATGATGAGTAAGAAAGTTACAGACTCTTAAATATCATACCTTCCTTGTTATTGTAATGGTGAGAGGTTAGTATGTCTTAGGGGTATGATATTTGTGCTTGTATTTCACAGCCGGTTTGGGTTTGCACCTCGCACCCTTTTTTCTGTCTCACTTCTTCTCGCCATCAGTCATCTTCCTCGCCCGGTCTTCCGACATGAATTCCATCTCTGTGTGGGACTTCAGGAAACTCAGTATCGATCCGCTGCCATGCCACACGTCTGCTAGCTCCGAAGCCCTCGCTCGGCTACCGTTCGGTTCAATCACTGTTGAACTAGATTTGCTCATTTACTTTTTAAAACAAGATTGAAGCTTACAAATATGTGTAGGGTGTGTGACAAACGATAGCCTGTGGTGTTCCCATCAATCTGCTCGTTGAGCTTATTTATTTTCGGGAAAGTGATTTACAAAAGTAAACCTTCAATAGTGAAGGTAAAAGCAATATGCTGGCTACTGTTGATAGTCTCAAAAGAAAAGCTACAAAGAGACCCTGTAGCCATGTCAATATCTTTTTTCTCAAAATGACATGTTTTCTATAGAAATCCACAAAGAGAAGGAGGCTTTCAGGGTATTGCGGAACCATCAGTCAACCATATTTTTTATTTATTTGTATGCAAGCAAGCGGGGCGCGTCCCAAAAAGAGACTGAGCATTGCTGCGTGTGTGAAAACACAATAATAGGCTACATGTAACACCACAGATCTCAACCACCCTGTTTTTCCTTTATTTGATTTCAGACACCACACTGTCTCACAGAGCATCAGACACCACACTGTCTCACAGAGCAGCAACAACCCCTGCTTAGTTTTACATCAAAAGGCTCTGTTTGCTACTGGGCCTTTAATTTTTCAGCAGCAGGTGACAATGCTGCTATGTTAACACCCTGCTCCCCCAGACTGGCCAGCTCAGCTGAGCTACTGTGTGTGATCCACAAGAGGAATCCTCTTGTGGAAAAAAACAGCTATTATAAAATAACAGACACATCTGGTCCCATGATGCCCACTTTCACAGCTCTCAACATTGGAAAGTGTTTTAGATTTCATAAGAAAGAGAGGAATTCACCCTGTTGGGTATCTTTCTGTATTCTCCATGCAGTTTTCTCTAATTTGACCAAACTAATGTATCTTTCTCTCTCTGTGTTTGTCATCCACAGGGTGATGAAGTTCTGACTGTGATAAAAACCAAGGCGCAGTGGCCAGCATGGCAGCCCCTGAATGTGTGAGTGCACTGTGATGTACAAGAGTACCCTCACTTTTCACAGGTTTTAAAATGTTAATTGTCTGTTTTAAAACGGTGAAATTACTTGTAGAGATTATCATTTGATAATCTAGGTGAATTGAGAATTTAGATGAAAACAGAATTTCTCATAATTTTTTAAAACTTCATCAGAAACAGGCTAAGTATCAGATAATCACCCAGCATTAATTCAATAGCTACCTGCCTGGCCTGCGGGTGTTTTCTTTAAATTCATTAATGATTGTGTACATTTTTCATGAGGTATTTTGTTTGCAAAAGGAAGACTCCTGTTTTGATGAGAGATGTGTTTATTCTGGGTGTTTCTGTGATTAGTGTTATTGACTCCCTCCAGTTCCAATACATTAAGACATTTACATTTACCTATTTTAACATCAGCCAACCAATTAAGCCGGGCAATTTTCTCTCTTTAGAAGAGGCTGTTTGGAGAAGTCATATACATTTGTTTTATGTAAAAGGGGATCAGAACAACATAGATGTCTCAAAGGGAAGGAGATTGTTTAAAGAGATTGATGTGCATGTGGAATAAGTTCTCTAAATAGGGCACAGCGAAGTGTAGGTTGTTGTTTCCATACTTGTTTAATCATCTCACAGGAACTGCAGTTATATCTAATTCAGTTGTATCAAATTGAGCAGTACTACACTCCCACATCGTGTTATGTTACAGAATTGTACAGAGTTTTGTTGTTTATCTCCTATTTAACATGACAAGGAGAAATATGATATAAGTATCTCTTCACACGTCAGTAACTATTCAGATGTTACTGGATGTTATTCTCCTCTTAGAATTTGTGTTGTGGCAATTAACACAGAGTCCCAAAAAGCAACCTATTCCCTATATAGTGCACTACTTTTCACCAGGGCCTATAGGGCTCTGGTTAAAAGTAGTCCACTATATATGGAATAGGGGGCCATTTGGGACAGAAACTGTCTATTTGCCTCCACACACATTCACCAGCCTTAACATTTCCAACGAAACATCTATTTCATTAACACTTTTTTTAATGTGTTCTAGTGATACATTATTCTCTCTAAGTTCTGAATAGAAACAAGTAATTATTTATTAATATGTTGAGCTGTTATGAACGAAATTGTCACGACAGATTTCCTCCTCTTCCTCTGAAGAGAAGGTGTAGCAAGGATTGGACCAATATGCAGCTTTGTAGGTGTCCATGTTATTTAATAAGAAAACTCAACATGTACACAAATACAAAATAACAACGTGAACTGGCACCGAAACAGTTCCGTGTGGCACAAACACAGACACAGGAAACAATCACCCACAAAATACCCAAAGAACATGGCTGCCTAAATATGGTTCCCAATCAGAGACAACGATAAACACCTGCCTCTAGTTGAGAACCAATCTAGGCAACCATAGACTTACAAAAACACCTAGACTAGAAAACAACCCATAAACATACAAAACCCCTAGACCAGCAAAAACACACACAAATCCCCCATGTCACAGCCTGACCTAACCAAAATAATAAAGAAAACAAAGATAACTAAGGCCAGGGCGTGACAGAAATGTGTTATATGTTTTTGTTTGGACAGTATGTAGCTCATTTAAACTCTTAAAGCAGATAACTGGTGTGGTATGTGATGCATTAAAATGAAAACCAAGCTGGCTTCACCAGTCTTTAACATTATGTCATTGTGTGTTGATCAATCAGATCAATCGGCACATTGAGGAGCATACGATGCATGTCTGTATCTGTTTGTCTATTCAGGCGGGCAGCTCCCTCGGCTGAGTTCTCAGTGGACCGTACGCGTCACCTCATGTCCTTTCTGAGCATGCTGGGGCCCAGCCCTGACTGGAACGTGGGGCTGTCTGCAGAGGACCTCTGCACCAAGGAGTGTGGCTGGGTCCAGAGGCTGGACCAAGACCTCATCCCTTGGGACGCAGGCACCGACAACGGGGTCACCTACGAGGTGAGGCCCTGGGGGCCCCAGACATGGGGGTCGATATGTAGTAAATGGCTCTGGTTTCAGTTATCTAGTAAAAATACTTCTGCCATTCTAACTTTCGTAACCAGGCCTCTGTATTTTGCCATGAATCTGGAACGAAAGCTGTTGATCTACTTTCATTAATAGTGCAGGAGCGTTGCTTTTTTATTTTTTGTTTATGACTTATGAATATACAAATCATCCAACCTCGGCTGAAAAACGCAATAACAGATTCAGAGAAAAACACACTGCAAACATAAAACAGCACATCCACTGTGTTGTCGTTTTATTGAGGCGGACATATTTACCCAAGTGGCTGCCTCACTGACTAGTCTTGTGTCGCTACACTGTAAATATGTACCCAACAAATCCTGCGCTGGAATTTATAGTTAACTTTCTGCTGGCTTGTAAAGATACTGGGAAAAGAAAAGAAAAGACACTGCCATCTATAGGCCAGAAAAGACACTAAAGATATAGTATATCCAGACTTCAATGCATACCCACACACACAGCATAATCATTCACACTCTGTAAATAGCCTTTATACTTTCTATGCAAAGAAAGCGGACAAATCATGCATTCACATACCCCAGATGTGATTTAGTTATTTAGTTTTTGGCTCCATATGTTGGCTGCAGCACCAATTAATATATCAGCCAAAAGTGAACTAAAACTAGATTCCCTGGAGTTAAAGTAGAAAGGGACTCAATAGCTTTTGTAGTTTTTTCTTCAACTGAAGTTACTGTTCTGGAACGGCAGCATGAAAGGTGATTCACAAAGCACCGAGCAGGAAACAATGTCATAAATCACTCATAAAAGGAATATTACACAGCCGATCAATTATGCATATTAAGATCAAACACAGAAGCCCCTAACAGATGGCAGCTGAACATGACGAGGTGCTCGCTCTCAGCCCCGTGCCGATACTGTTTCACTAGCTCCCTTCCCTGTGCCCATGCTACACATTACATTACATTTTAGTCATTAAACAGACACTCTTATCCAGAGCGACTTATAGTTAGTGCATTCAACTTCACCCTAAAAGCACCAACATACATTATTTCAACCCCTAAAAGCAACAACAGGGGTCATTTTTTGGATGTGATGGAAAAACACACTTTCAGTCAAACAGTAACCCTTTTTGATTTGATTAACCTTTTGTAACACAAGTAAATACTTTAAATTCCCCATATTCAAAATACACCGTTTTATAAATGTTTTGAAAATATATTTTGATACATCTCACCCATAGCCACTTGTTATGAACATTTGTCTGTTATTCAAAGTGTTGTGTTTCTGTGATGCTCAGAGGCTGATAATTTGACGATTGAGCTAGTCTGACATACCGGTATGACCTAAAATGGCCACAGATAAGGCCGATTTAGGTGATATGGGTGCCGGTGACATTAGACATTTAGCTCTAGTTCAAATTTCATCGAAAAGATGCGACTCTCGACTTGGTGTAGACATTGACTAGAACCTAAATATGTATTTACATTTTTGAGATATTTTTGAGTTATCGGGGCTGCCACGCCCCCCAGAGGCCAAATCTGGGGTGGATCCATATCTATATATTTTCTGGGTACATACCTCTGTACCAAATGTTGGGCTTTTATTGCAAAGTTTACTATTGATTCCGCATTTACATCTTAGGTGTGCTCAACTAGTATACAAAAGAGATATTTCAGGCATTTTAAGACTGAGATGTGTTACACTTCTTATGGTATAGGGGACGTTTGCGTCCCACTTGGGAGAAAAACAGGGAAAATGCAGCGAGGCAAATTCAAATAATGATATAAAAATCTAACTTTCATTAAATCACACATGTAAGATACTCAATTAAAGCTACACTCGTTGTGAATCCAGCCAACATGTCAGATTTTAAAAAGCTTTTCGGAGAAAGCATAAGAAGCTATTATCTGATAGCACAATGCCAACAAAGAGAGTAGCATATTTCAACCCTGCAGGCGCTACACAAAACGCTGAAATAAAATATAAAACATGCATTACCTTTGACGAGCTTCTTAAATGTCCATTTATTTGACGCGTTTGATCCAGAAAAAAACAGCTGCCAAAAAATGCAACGTCACTACAAAACATTTCAAAAGTTGCCTATAAACTTTGCCAAAATATTTCAAACTACTTTTCTAATAAAACTTTAGGTATTTTTAAACGTTAATAATCTATCAAATTGTAGACGGGGCTATCTGTGTTCAATACAGAAAGTAAACAAACCATTCTCCTTCTTACGTCTGGCGCAACTCTCAATAGTGTAATGTTGTTCCAGGATGTGCTTCTTCTTCGTTGCACAAATGAATAACCTCAACCAAATTCCAAAGACTGGTGACATCCAGTGGAAGCGGTAGGAACTGAGAACCGGTTCCTAAAAAATATCCCTTGGCAAAGACAACTCAGGGTCAGAGGCAAAAAAATAAAATCTGAACAGTTAGTCCTCAGGGTTTTGCCTGCTACATACGTTCTGTTATACTCACAGACATGATTCAAACAGTTTTAGAAACTTCGGAGTGTTTTCTATCCACATCTACTAATAATAGGCATATCTTATATTCCTGGCATGAGTAGCACGAAGTTGAAATTGGGCACGCTATTTATCCAAAAGTGAAAATGCTGCCCCCTATACCTTAAGAGTTTTTAAAAGTCCAATAAAGCCGTTTTTTTTTATCTCAATATCAAATCATTTCTGGGTAACAATGAAGTACCTTAAAATGGTAAAAAAATAAACAAAAATAGCTTCTTAGGAAAAGTGTTATGCCCTGGCCATAGATAGGCTTTTATTCTATATTTTGGTTAGGTCAGGGTGCGACTAGGGTGGGCATTCTATGTTCATTTTCTATGTTTTGGATTTCTGTGTTTGGCCGGGTGTGGTTCTCAATCAGAGGCAGCTGTCTATCGTTGCCTCTGAGTGAGAACCATACTTATGTAGCCTTTTCCCACCTGTGTGGTGTGGGTAGTTCATTTCTGTTTAGTGTGTTTTGCACCTGACGGAGCTGTTTCGGTGTTGCTTGTTGTATAGTGTTCAGCTTTACCATTAAAATGACGAACACATACCACGCTGTGCTTTGGTCCTCACCTACTTCCACCAGCGGCCTTTACAAAAAGGCAATTTCTCAAGCAAGAATTTGACTGTCTGGGAGTGGTCCAAGTGGGGAGTGGAAAACTGAAAATGTGCTGTTATTTGCAGAGAGGTTTGAAACTCTCTTTCGTATTGTTCTTAACTAATTTACTGCTAGGTGATGTCACCATGGAAGACCAAAACTCCATCAAACCAAAACAGGCAGAACTTTCAGGCAGTCTTTTCAAACAGCTCTTACACTAAAAGGGCGTGATCACAGTTTTCAACATTTTGCAGTGTTATTAGTATGTGTGTGTGTGTATATATATAGTAAAAATAAAGAAAAGACCTTGAATGAGTAGATGTCCAAACGTTTGACTGGTATTGTCTGTGTGTGTATATAACTGAGTTTAAATGTATTTGGCTAAGGTGTATGTAAACTTCCGACTTCAACTGTATCTATATATATATATATATATACATACATACACAGTTGAAGTCGGAAGTTTACATACACCTTAGCCAAATGCATTTAAACTCAGTTTCTCACAAAAAATTCCCTGTCTTAGGTCAATTAGGATCATCACTTTATTTTAAGAATTTGAAATATCAGAATAATAGTAGAGAGAATGATTTATTTCAGCTTTTATTTCTTTCATCGCATTCCCAGTGGGTCAGAAGTTTACATGCACTCAATTAGTATTTGGTAGCATTGCCTTTAAATTGTTTAACTTGGGTCAAATGTGTCGGGTAGCCTTCCACAAGCTTCCCACAATAAATGGGGTGAATTGTGGCCCATTCCTCCTGACAGAGCTGGTGTAACTGAGTCAAGTTTGTAGGCCTCCTTGCTCGCACACTCTTTTTCAGTTCTGCCCACTAATTTTCGAAAGGATTGAGGTCAGGGCTTTGTGATGGCCACTCCAATACCTTGACTTTGTTGTCCTTAAGTCATTTTGCTACAACGTTGGAAGTATGCTTGAGGTCATTGTCCATTTGGAAGACCCATTTGTTACCAAGCTTTAACTTCCTGACTGATGTCTTGAGATGTTGCTTCAATATATCCACAATTTTCCTACTTCATGATGCCATCTATTTTGTGAAGTGCACCAGTCCCTCCTGCAGCAAAGCACCCCCACAACATGATGCTGCCATCCCCATGCTTCACGGTTGGGATGGTGTTCTTCCGCTTGCAAGCCTCCCCCTTTTTCCACCAAACATAACAATGGTCATTATGGCCAAACAGTTCTATTTTTGTTTCATCAGACCAGAGGACATTTCTCCAAAAAGTACGATATTTGTCCCCATGTGCAGTTGCAAACCGTAGTCTGGCTTTTTTTATAGCAGTTTTGGAGCAGTGGCTTCTTCCTTGATGAGCCGCCTTTCAAGTTATGTCAATATAGGACCCGTTTTACTGTGGATATAGATACTTTTGTAACTGTTTCCTCCTGCATCTTCACAAGGTCCTTTGCTGTTGTTCTGGGATTGATTTGCTCTTTTCGTATCAAAGTACGTTAATCTCTAGGAAACAGAACACGTCTCCTTCCTGAGCGGTATGACGGCTGCGTGGTCCCATGGTGTTTATACTTGCATACTATTGTTTGTACAGATGAATGTGGCACCTTCAGGCGTTTGTAAATTGCTCCCAAGGATGAACCAGACTTGTGGAGGTCTACCATTTTTTTCTGAGGTCTTCTCTGATTTCTTTAGATTTTCCCATGATGTCAAGCAAAGAGGCACTGAGTTTGAAGGTAGGCCTTGAAATACATCCACAGGTACACCTCCAATTGACTCGAATTATGTCAATTAGCCTATCAGAAGCTTCTAAAGCCATGACATTTTCTGGAATTTTCCAACCTGTTTAAGGCACAGTCAACTTGGTGTATGTAAACTTCTGACCCACTGGAATTGTGATACAGTAAATTATAACTGAAATAATCTGTCTGTAAACAACTTTTTGGAAAAATGACTTGTGTCATGCAGAAAGTAAATGCCCCAACCAACTTGCCAAAACTATAGTTTGTTAACAAGAAATGTGTTGAGTGGTTGAAAAATGAGTTTTAATGACTCCAACATAAGTGTGTTAACTTCCGACTTCAACTGTATATATTTTGTTACGTTACACCCTTATTCTAAAATTGATTAAATATGTTTTTTCCCTCATCAATCTACACACAATACTCCATAATAACAAAGCAAAAATCGTTTTTTAGATATTTAGCTAATTTATAATAATAAAACCTCCACAAATATCACATTTACCTAAGTATTCAGACCATTTACTTTGTTGAAGCACCTTTGGCAGCGACTACGGTCTTCTTGGGTGTGATGCTACAAGCTTGGCACACCTGTATTTGGGGAGTTTCTCCCATTCTTCTCTGCGGTGTTGCTGCACAGCTATTTTCAGGTCTCTCCAGAGATGTTTGGTCGGGTTCAAGTCCAGGTTCTGGCTGGGCCACTCCAGGACATTCAGAGACGGTCCTTGAAGCTACTCCTGCATTGTCTTGGTCGTTGTTTGCTTAGGGTCGTTGTCCTGTTGGAAGGTGAACCTTGGCCCCAGTCTTAGGTCATGAGCGCTCTGGAGCAGGTTTTCATCAATATATGTACTTAATGTACTCTATGTACTTTGCTCCGTTCATCTTTTCCTCAATCCTGACTAGCCTCACAGTATGATGCTGCCACCATCATGCTTCACCGTAGGGATGGTGCCAGGTTTCCTCCAGACATGACACTTTGCATTCATGCAAAATAGTTTCATCTTGGATTCATCAGACCAGAGAAACTTGTTTCTTTTTTTGCTGAGTTATATATATATATTTACACAGTTTAACACAGGCAAATCATATTTTTGACTGCACTGGGCCTTTAATACCAACTCTGCACCTATACTAACTCCTATTAGAATTACTGTTAGTACTGTTGTACTAACTCCCGTGGACCTATATTACCCTGGCTTACACTTACTCCTAGCCCAATGTCAATATTGTGTCACTCATAGTCCAACCTGTCTCGTACCATTCCAGTCTCCCAACAAGCCTACGATACCCCAGGAGAGGATCCGGCCCCTGACCAGCCTGGACCACCCCCAGAGTCCCTTCTACGACACTGAGGGAGGCCCTATCACAGCCTTGGCCCGGGTGTTGGTGGAAAGGATAGCCAGAAAGGTACCATCAGCACCTGGCTCATTCATTCCGCTATCTTTGTCTGTGTCTGCTCCCTCTCGCTGAAGAAATGTGAATGTTCATGCAACATAACTCTCCTCACAGTCACTATACATGTAATGTTGCTTTGGATACATAGCTCTTTGAATGGGCAGTAGACTGACCAGGTGAATCCAGGTGAAAGCTATGATCCCTTATTGATGTAACTTGTTAAATCCACTTAAATCCACTTAAATGGTTACAGAAGGATTTTTAAGCCTTGAGACAACTGAGACATGGGTGAATGGGCAAGACAAAAGATTTAAGTGCCTTTGAACAGGGTATGGTCGTAGGTGCCAGGAGCACCGGTTTGAGTGTGTCAAGAACTGCAACGCTGTTTCACGCTCAACAGTTTCCCGTGTGTATCAATAATGGTCCACCACCCAAAGGACATCCAGCCAACTTGACACAACTGTGGGAAGCATTGGAGTCAATACGGTCCAGCATCCATGTGGAACGCTTTTGACACCTTGTACAGCCCATGCCCCAACGACTTGAGGCTGTTCTGAGAGCAGCAAACCAACTCAATATTAAGAAGGTGTTCCTAATGTTTTGTATACTCAGCGTATATTGCCATAGTGATCATAGCAAGTCTTTGGAACACACATAGAAAAATTACAATGTGTTTGTCTCCTTCCAATTGAAGCAAATAATTATTTGAAAAAAACCCCTCTTTTAAACCAACAACCAGATGTCATATTGACCTAACCTCCATTTCACAGAAGATTGCCAAGAAAATAAATTACACATATTCGTGTGTTTACCCTTGTCTCCGATAAGAATGTGATATTAAATGGTAAATTGAGAATCTTGTCAGTGTTTGTGATGTTGAATCATGTTTCTTGTCCACAGGGAGAGCAGTGCAATATTGTCCCGGACACGGTGGACGATATCGTGGCAGATATTGGCCAGGAGGAGAAGGAGGAAGGTGTGGAAGCACTTTATCTCAACCAATTTGGGATGTTCAATTTAAAAGCCACACGCTCTAGCTGCTGGACTTGCTTTGCCTGAATCCATGTTTAAACTTCCAGATGTCTGTCTGCTAAACACCATCAACACTGCTAGCAGGAGAAATGAACCTGTGGAGTTTGTTTCTAACCACACTCTGCAGTTAACGTCCAATTCTACCTTTGAACCGGGTTCTCTCTAACCTCTTTCTGTTGAGGGCAACACGGTCTTTTTCCTTAACAGGAAGGTCTCTAGTACATTACAATACATGTACTGTGGGTACTGTACAGTAACTATACACTGTGGTTAGAGCAAGACCTGAACTGTGGGAACTTGCATTGACTTTTTTAGGCAGTTAGGCGCATTAGTCCATACCTATACAGCACCAGCACATTCTAAAGCAGTGAATATATAGGGTTATAAACAAGAAAATTGAGTATGAATACCCCCCCATCCCCATTTACATGATCTCATTAGAATATGACAAGATAGTGACATTTAACCAATGCAGTTATTGTCAGACAAGCTGACCAAGAGGACTTGTCAATGCATTGTCTAATAGAGTATTTCTTCCTCCAGACGACACTCCAGAGACTTGCATCTACTCCAACTGGTCTCCGTGGTCAGCCTGCAGCTCAGCCAGCTGTGACAAGGGCCGGAGGATGAGACAAAGGATGCTGAAGGCCCAGCTGGACCTCAGTGTGCCCTGCCCTCACACCCAGGACTTCAAACCCTGCATGGGGCCTGGCTGCAGCGAGGAGGGTGAGGACTAAGGACAGTGTCACAGGCCTGTTTCTCATTCATAGCACTAATGGTATGAGTCAGCTGACAAAGTCGCCTCCGCTTAGACATGAATACAGTTGTTTGCCTGCCTAAAAACAATTGGGTGAAACGTCTATGAATTTTTGAGAATTGAAATCCAACAGTTTTGTCTCATTCAGAACATGTTGTTCCATCTCCAATGGCTGTAAAAAAGCTTCCAAAAATTGGAAAAAGACAGTAAGTAAGTAAGACAGTATGTTATTGTTTTTTTTAAAGCAGGTCATAAAGAAGAGGTTGTTGGCTAAAGGTTTGTCTGCTGCTCTGCAGGCTCAGCTGGTGATCCCTGTGTAGTCGTGTACATGTCATATTGACTAAAGACAGTCATATCCATGAATGGGAACAGGGATTAGGGTTGAAATGGTGTCACGATCCTCCAATTTACTAGCCAAGCACAAGAAAATGCATTGTTGCCATTGTTTTCCCTTTCCCGGTTTACATGCTACGTATGATGCACAATTAATACCGTTTTGTTGTTGGCATTCAAATACAACATGTAAAGATGGAACTTTGGAGCCTCATCAAGTCCCACAACCAGGTAAAGATCCAAAGACAGGAATATAATATTCCACAAAGTCTTCTTCTTCCTGTAAACAAGACAGATCTGATGGCTGTTCTATTCAGTCAGATTGACATCAACTTTGTTTCTCAGGAACTAACTGGTCCTTTGTCCAATTCTCATCAAAGTTGTCCATTTAGTCCACCATGCCAAAAGGCACATGATCAGTCATGCAGAGGTGTTTGTCATTCCTCCCTTTCTCTCTACTCGTGCCCCAAATCTCAGCTTTGTCAGGGCTTGATAAAGTGTGTTTGAATTGTTCAAGGCTATTGTTTCCCTCCAACACACACTATCGATTAATAGGACCGGCAGCGTATGCTTTTCTTCCTGCACGTCACTCCTTTCCTTTCTTGTATCGCTCTGTTAATGTCCGTGGTTGATTGATATTTCTGAAGCTGGACGTGGCCCCTGGGGGCCTCATCAGGGCCACATTTATTTACAGCTCTTATTAATGATCCACTTAGCTCTGCTTTATTGAGCTACACTCACAGCTGCTTCCAATCCGCAGGCAGGCAGTGGGATGGACCAGATGAAAGAGAAATCCATGGAAAGTTCCCCAAAGTTTATCCATCCTCTATGAATTTTTTTTGTTTGTTTACATGCTCTGTTCCCAGATAATTGGAGAGAGCCGAGTAAGATTAGGTAGGACTAAATCAAATATTTTAGGGTGTGTTACTTGTTACCAGAAGAAGGTGCAGGTGTAATTCAGGTGTCAGCTAGTATTGATGGAATGAATGGACAGAGCTGTTGCATGTTATGGCATGTTAATTACCCTGCTCGTTTTCTCTAGCCTGGTTAAATCAGACTGAATCCTGCACTCACCATTACACAATGGTGACCACAGCCTCCAGTGTGGTTTAACCATGCTTGTCTATGCCTCGTCATTCCCAGAAGCGTCTACCTGTATGATGTCAGAGTGGATCAACTGGTCTCCGTGCAGTGTGTCCTGTGGGATGGGGATGAGGTCTCGGGAGCGCTACATCAAACAGTTCCCGGAGGATGGATCCATCTGCTCTCTGAACACTGAGGAGACGGAGAAGTGTGTGGTCAACGACGACTGCTGTGAGTCTCACTGAAACATGAGGGTACAAGTCTTTGTGACATTAGGATCATATTGTGGGTTCAGGCCTTCTGTGTTAAAGCTAGAATCCTTAGTTTATGTTTCCCAATCAAAGGATCAGAGAATGAATCTAGTACTGAAAGCATAAGCTACAGCTAGCTAGCACTGCAGTGCATAAAATGTGGTGAGTAGTTGACTCGAAGGAGAAAGACAATAGCTGAATAGTTTTCAACAAGTTCATTCCTTCAAAAATGACGGAGAAGCAAAAGAAAGTGTCATTTATTTAGCTAGCAAATGTAGCTGACTAGTTTAGTTACTCAAACGCCTGGCTCAAACCGAGGGATGCTATGTTAGCTAGCTGGCTATGACTATCCAACGCAACACTGAAACTCTTCCAAGTCAAGGTAAGCTTTTGGTTTTATTAAATAATTGCCAAAGGGGCCCACCGGAATAACTGCTTACTGACTATACACTGTAAGACAGTGGGGAAATGGCTGCCTAAATATGATCCCCAATCAGAGACAACGATAAACAGCTGCCTCTGATTGGGAACCATATCAGGCCAACATAAAAAATAAAACAATTACCTAGATAGGAACACCCGCCCTAGTCACATCCCGACCTAACCAAAAGAGAGAATAAAAAGGCTCTCTATGGTCAGGGCATGACAGACCACAGGTGGCCATGGAGCTGGGTAGAACGCTGTGCCTGGACTGGGCATTGGCACAGAGGAGGGCCCCGGCCATGGAGCTGGGTAGAACGCTGTGCCTGGACTGGGCATTGGCACAGAGGAGGGCCCCGGCCATGGAGCTGGGTTGAACGCCGCACACGGACTGGGCACCGGCGCCGAGGAAGACTCCGGCCTTGGCGCGGGACTAGACGCCGTGCCTGGACTGGGCACCGGCGCAGAGGAAGGCTCCTGCCATGGAGCGGGACTGGCCGCCGTGCCCAGGCACCGGCGCAGAGGGAGGCTCCTGCCATGGAGCTGAGTTGACCTCCGTGCCTGGACTGGGCATCGGCGTAGAGGAAGGCTCCGGCCTTGGAGCTGAGTTGGCCTCCGTGCCTGGGCTGGGCACCGGCGCAGAGGAAAGCTCCGGCCTAGGAGTGGGACTGGACACCGTGCCTGGACTGGGCACCGGCACAGAGGAAGGCTCCGGCCATGGAGCTGGACTGGACACCGTGCCTGGACTGGGCCCCGGCGAAGAATAAGGCTCCAGCCTGTGGACCATCATAGGAGGTTCCGGACTGTGGACCGTCGTAGGAGGCTCCGCTGAACGCCGCCCGAACAAGGAGAGGCACCAACTTCGGTGGAAGTCGTGACAAACACATTTGGTGTGTCATCATAATGGTCTCTGACTTAGGGTCAGACTCGCTCAGGTGGAACAAACTTAAACTTGCGCCTTTTTTCAATGCTGATTTGAATGTCATTGCGAAAACAGAGACGTGTCAAAGTCCTTTATGACCGTATGTACCTCTGTGATGAATGGTTAGTGCCCTTTGTATAGCCATGTGCATAATGGTCATGTGAGGTGAAATGTGTAAATATTTTTGGATGTGAGCACTCACTCTGTTTGACCTGATAAAGATCCTTGTGTATGGAAACATTGTCAATAAAGGTTGTAATTGCGAGCATATTCAGTGTGCGGGCCTTTCTGTTCTTTTGAAGTATACTTCCTTAGCCCTGCTGCTAAATGCCAACAGGCTTATTCAGTCAGTGTGTTAATGAAACCAAGTTTCTCAAGTAATGTTAAAAACAGTAATCGCAAGCCGCCATAACAAAGAACCATCCCATTGTATGGGCGTGTATCTGTCCCTGTCCCTTCCATTAGCCCTCAGTAGCTGTGTGGTGACGGAGTGGGGTGAGTGGGATCCCTGCAGCACCACCTGTGGGCTGGGCATGAAGCAACGTGAGCGCATGGTGAAGATGCCCCCCTCGGATGGTTCCATGTGCAAAGTGGAGGTGGCAGAGGTGGAGAAATGCATGATGCCTGAGTGCCGTGAGTAACGCCCCCCACACCCACTCAACACCTGCCTCATCCCCCAGGTCCCGGGCTGCAGGCCAGAGACACTACATCTAAAAGCACTGTGACAGGCAGCCTTGTTCAGCCATCTGCCAAGGGGCATCTGTAGTTTTTATGTATCTCGATCCAACAGGCTAGGTGCACACTAAAATTGACAGAATATCTCAGAGGAGAGAAGGCATGAAAATACACTCAGTGTACAAAACGTTATGTACACCTGCTCTTTCCATGACATACACTGACCAGGTGAATCCAGGTGAAAGCTACAGTACAGTATGATCCCTTATTGATGTCACTTGTTAAAACCACTTCAATCAGTGTAGATGAAGAGGTGGAGACCGGTTAAAAAATATATTTTTAAGCCTTAAGACAATAGAGAGATAGATTGTGTATGTGTGCCATTCAGAGGGTGAATGGGCAAGACAAAATATTCAAGTGCCTTTAAACAGGGTATGGTAGTAGCTGCCAGGCGCACCAGTTTGTGTCAAGAACTGCAACGCTGCTGGGCTTTTCACGCTCAAAAGTTTCCCCGTGTGTATCAAGAATGGTCCACCACCCAAAGGACATCCAGTGAAGCATTGGTGTCAAAATGGGACAGCATCCCTGTGGAACGCTTTTGACACCTTGTAGAGTCCATTTCCTGACTTGTCTGTCCTGCTGTTCTGAGGGCAAAAGGGGGAGGGGAGACTCAGTATTAGGAAGGTGGCCTTAATGTTTTGTACATCCAGTGTATAGTCACCCAATAAAATCATTTTAAGTCCCAGGTATGAAAAACAGCAGATGAAGGTAGCGGAAATTAAATGTTGTATGTTGAAACTACCGAACAGCAGTTGATCTGAAGAGCAGGGGACATTATTATGTGCAGACTGACAGTCCCATGCTTGGTCTATCTATCCCTGCAGACTCTATTCCGTGTATGCTGTCTCCGTGGTCCGACTGGAGCGACTGCAGTGTGACATGCGGGAAGGGAGTGCGTACACGCCAGCGCATGCTCAAGTCTCCAGACTTGGGGGAGTGTACTGAGGAGCTGGAACAGGTGGAGCGGTGTATGCAGCCGGAGTGTCGTAAGTGTCACCATCAGATGTTGCCATGCTGTTTACCACTACCATCAACGCCAAAACAGAGTGTGACCACTAGAAACTAGTGCCCAACTTTGTGCATAATATTTCAAATTCATATGTTTGTTTGTTTTAGCACTGTCATAGCCTAGTCCCAGATTGTATAGCTGACTCCAATGGTTTGTTTTGCATAGCAATAGCCTGTGTGTTGCCAAAAAGGTGTTGAGACTTAGGCTCACAGACAGACATAGTGGAAGTCAGACACCAGGCAGATTTCCGTCATGGAGGATTTGACATCTTCCGTCTCCTTGTACTTTGACATTTAAAGCGAAGCTCCATTATTTATATTCTAATCGGGTTCCTTGCAAAGTAAAAAACAAATGTTCTGCAAAAAATACACAGTCGTATTATTCCATGAATGATGCAGTCAAATGTGAAAATGGATTATGGAAAGAATTATTGAAACAAGAAATAGTTTTCTGGTTTTCAGGCAGACTAATTAACATTTATTTTTGTTCCTCTGGTTGAAATGAAAACCATACCAGTCCCCTACTGGACAATATAATCCTTCAGCGTTTTTTAGCAAGGGTTGACTTGCAATAATAACACACAGCTAAGTTTATGTCGCTTAAATTAAGGAGTTTTCATCATTGTCAGGTAAGTAAGTAGTTGTCCAATGAGCATGAATAGAGACATTAGCAAGTAGCTTTTCACTCAACCTTTCAATACCCCCCCCCCCCCCCCCCCCCCCAAACCCTTTCCTATCTCTCCCCAGCTACGGACTGCATGGTATCAGAGTGGACGGAGTGGTCTGAGTGTAATAAGTCCTGCGGTAAAGGCCACACCATCAGGACGCGCATGGTGAAGCTGGAGCCCCAGTTTGGAGGGGAGCCTTGCCCCGAGACGGTCCAGAGGAAGAAGTGTAAGATCAGGAAATGCAAAAGGGGCTCCAGGGCCAGCGAGGAGAGGAAGAGACGACGGGGGGGAGAGGTGGGCGGCGGGAAAGAGAAGAGAAGGGGCAAACAGCAAGAACGAGATGCAGCAGTGGAGGAACAGCCAGGTCAGTCATCATCATCACCTTCACATATACTGCATACAGTGCCTTGCAAAAGTATTCATCCCCTTGGAGTTCTATTTTGTTGCATTTACAACCAGTATTTTAAATTTATTTTTATTTGGATTCCATGTAATGGACATGCTACACAAAATAGTCCAAATTGGTGAAGCGAAATGGAAAAAATTAATTCTAAAAAATAAAGTGGTGTGTGCATTTGTATTCTCCCGCTTTGCTATGAAGCCCCTAAATAAGATCTGGTGCAACCAATTACCTTCAGAAGTCACATAATTAGTTAGATTATGCACAGGTGGACTTTATTTAAGTGTCACATGATCTCAGTATATATACACACCTGTTCTGAAAGGCCCCAGAGTCTGCAACACCACAAAGCAAGGGTCACCACCAAGCAAGCGGCACCATGAAGACCAAGGAGTTCTCCAAACAGGTCAGTGACAAAGTTGTGGAGAAGTACAGATCAGGGTTGGGTTATAAAAAAATATATATACGAAACTTTGAACATCCAACGGAGCACCATTAAATCCATTGTAAAAAAAATGAAAGAATATGGCACCACAACAAACCTGCCAAGAGAGAGCCGTCCACCAAAACTCACGGGCCAGGCAAGGAGTGCATTAATCAGAGGCAACAAAGAGCCTAAAGATAACCCTGAAGGAGCTGCAAAGCTCCACAGCGGAGATTTGAGTATCTGTCCATAGGACCACTTTAAGTTGCACACTCCACAGAGCTGGGCTTTACAGAAGAGTGGCTGGAAAAAAAACATTGCTTAAAGATACTCTGGTCAGATGAGACTAAAATGTAGCTTTTTGGCCACCAAGGAAAACGCTATGTCTGGCGCAAACCCAACACCTCCCTTCACCCCGAGATCACCATCCCCACGGTGAAGCATGGTGGTGGCAGAATCATGCTGTGGTGATGTTTTTCCATCGGCAGGGACTGGGAAACTGGTCAGAATGAAGGAATGATGTATGGCGCTAAATACAGGGAAATTCTTGAGGGCAACCTATTTCAGTCTTGCAGAGATTTGAGACCGGGACTGAGGTTCACCTTCCAGCAGGACAATGACCCTAAGCATACTGCTAAAGCAACACTCGAGTGGTTTAAGGAGAAACATTTAAATGTCTTGAAATGGCCTAGTCAAAGCCGAGACCTCAATCCAATTGAGAATCTGTGGTATGACTTAAAGATTGCTGTACACCACCGGAACCCATCCAACTTGAAAGGAGCTGGAGCAGTTTTGCCTTGAAGAATGGGCAAAAATCCAAGTGGCTAGATGTGCCAAGCTTACGGAGACATATCCCAAGAGACTTGCAGTTGTAATAGCTGAAAAAGGTCTCTCTACAAAGTTTTGACTTGTGCTCTCTCAAGTTTTCTGTTTTTTTTTATATTTTTTCTTGTTTGTTTCACAATAAAAAATATTTTGCATCTTCAAAGTGGTAGGCATGTTGTGTAAATCAAATGATACAACCCCCCCCAAAATCTATTTCAATTCCAGATTGTAATGCAAAAATCCTGCCAAGGAGGGTGAATACTTTCGCAAGCCACTGTATATACCTTTGTTATTATCATCTTCATCACTGTCTTCATCATTATCATTGTTTTCATCAAGACCATCTTCATCACCTCTCTTGTCATTTCCTCTTTCAGCCATGTTCCACATTTTGATTAATGTCATTGTCAAGCCATGCTTGATTCATGATTTATACACCACCTTGATGTATCCTTTATATCCCAAATATAAAGGACAAAACATTCATAGGGCAAGTCATTGACGATGATTTCACAGTCACTCATGATTAATTCTCCATGAGTCCCACTGAGATATCCGTTGTAGCTCTGAATGTAAATAGACATTTCTCAGTCAAGGTTCAAGGGGCCCATGCAGCCCACTCTCAATCGCCCCGCCCAATGCTTGAGAGGATCAACTCTGCCCCCTCCTCCCTCCCTCTCTGCCTTGCCAGCCGGGCGCAGTGCGATTGCTGTGTTAGAGTGGCTACACTCAATGCTGATCAGCCCTGTTAGGGTGATACAGTGACTAGTCCAGCTCACAGATGGCCTTCCTGATGAGCAGGTAGAGGCCAAATAGTCAGGGTGGGCTTTGGACTGCTGCCTCCCAACAGAGACAGGGACAGGCCTCTTTAACCTGGGGCTAATGAGCTGTAGACAGTGACAAATAACCCCACCGTGGTATATCCTCTAGGGTTGCTAGGCAGCATTACCCCCCCCAGCACTTACCATGCATAATCAGTAATAATGGGAAATGGAGGCCAGGGCTTAGATAAAATATGAACAAAAGCTATACAAAAGCTATAAAAAAAATAAAAAATACACCAACGCTCTCAGTATAGTGATGCAGACTTTATCTGTAACTTTCCATTTTGGACCGACTTTTGGAAACCCTGCTGTACACTATATTTGCTTGTTTTTTCACATAAACTGAAATTAGGCAAACTATTCGAATTTTAGCAACCAGGAAATGGCGCAATTATTTCTGCATAGTGCATCTTTAACTGATATGCCATATTCAATTAGTATATTACTAAACGGGATGGATCTGGCAAACTAAAGAAAGTAATCTGAAACCCTCCTCTCTCATGTCATTGACTTGTTCCCACAGGTTGCAAGATGAGGCCCTGGTCCAGTTGGACAGACTGTACCAAACACTGCGGCGGGGGGATCCAGGAGCGCTTCATGACGGTGAAGAAGAGAGCTAAGAACACCCCGGCACAGGTCACCAGCTGCAAGGACAGGAAGGAGATCCGCGCCTGTAAAGTCCATCCCTGCTAGGGGGCGCTGCTGTTTATCTGTGTTTCTCTGTGATACTATACGATGCACTCTGTTAGGGTTGGGGGGAGGAAGGAGAAGCAGACTTAGTCAGTGTTGATTTAGCCAAGGTTGGCAGTCGGTGTGGTGGAGACAGTCCACCTGTGTATTGGATGGAGATAAGAGATTCTCCAGAGATGCCATTACTGTAAGCATTTAGTGGATCACTGGGCTGAGGACGAGACCAGCGTCAGTCATTAGTCTTCTAGTAGCCTCATCACTCAGCAGGCCTATGTATTACTATGTAACCAACACTATACATTACACCACAACTTCACAACCACACACAATACAACACGTTTTTTTACAATGTTATTTTTGTCTTTATACTACCGTTGTATTGGCTTCACTAGCTAGCAGTGATGACACACTTTCACTCTTGCATGTCTAACGATTCTCAGTCAGAAGACTTCACTTCACTGGTTGTGGCCCTAGACTTCAAACTGTGGCCAGATTATGATGATCACCATGTTTAAAAGGGCAGTTGCAAATCTTAGAGTCGCATTAGCCCAGGCCTCTAGCCTAGGGCGTCACAAGGAATTAGCTTTTGGCATTTTCTTCCTGCCCCAAATGTTTTTATCCGGGTCACTCCAGCATTCCTGTATCATTAAGGCAGGTCTCCAAACATCACTGCCCTGTTGATTTGGGCATAATAACCCTGTTGTATGAACCACAATACTCCATACAGTTTGTACAAAGTAGCCCTGTATACACAGTGACTTTTTCGAAAATAAGTGTTGATTGTAATGAAACGTTATTAAATGAAAATACCAACCAAGTAATTTATAAAAAATATTGTATCCTGTGGTTAGTTTGTTAATTTGACAATTGTATTCCAAAACAAAGCACAGGTGAACAATCATTCCAGGTTTTTGTATGCCTCAAATAGATTATTCTTTTCAAGACAAGAATCTGTAGTGACTTTTTATTCCATTGTAATACATGTAGAGGCTTAAACATAGAGATGCCTCATTGAGAGGGCAGCGATTGTGTGCATCATTAGATATTGTGTTATTTTTGTTGTGTATTTTGATAAAAATGTCAGCCAAGTCTTGCCAAACTCATTTTTAGATGTTCTCGCTCTCTTGTTTTTTTCTGTCCTCTCTCTTTCTTTTTTTGCCTCTACACCATATCACACCATATTTTGGAATAAATAACCTTTACAATAAAAGTACATGTGAGAAATAATTCTGAATGTCTTTTTGCTCATGTCACACTTTCTTTTTTACAGAGCATGTATTGTACTTTCAGTGTCTGCCTTGACTGTAGGCACAATTTGAATCCACTAGGTGGCGACCATGAAAAGGAAATTGAGAGGAAGAAGGACCTTGCAACTTAGCCAATTGTCTGAAATGACCTAGCTCAATCATACAGCACTTGTATGTTATTGTAAAAGCCATTGTTTCATATTGCTCTCAATGAGATAGTCATTAACTTTGACAGTGAGTACCCAGCTCCAGGGTTCAAGAGATGAGCTACCTCCCAGCTGCACTGTATAAGATCAACCAACAGGGAGAGAAAGAGCACTGTTTATTTATAAATGTTCTTCTGCCACTGTCAAATCAGCCATGTGCCTCAGTTACTGCTCAACCACAGGTTTAACCAGGGCTGTGATAGATTTAAGAGAACCAATAGCAGATGGACTTTAAAGAAACAATCTCTCATTTGGCTTTCTTCGTCACAAAAGGTTTGTTTTTCATTTCAATTCAATGTCAAACCATAGAGAGAAATGAACAGTTGCATTCCTTTCTTGAATTTCAAAAGGGGAAGAACACACTTGTTTTTCAAATAAGGTAAGCATACAATGTGTCTTTATATAAATTAGTTTCAGCTATAATGGCCACTGAGTGGATTGCCTGATTAGTGTTAAAGCCAGCCACTGTAGCCATGGTAACAAATACAGAGGCCTACATTGTACACTCATGAAAGATTTACTATGAATTATGGGAGAGACACTTGCTGACACAGACATTAAATATCTATGGTGTTGGGGGGGGGGGGGGGGCATCCGCCGAGATGAATGACCGAGCACCAAAAATCTAATTTTATTTGTCACATGTGTCGTAAAACAACAGGTGTAGACTAACAGTGAAATGCTTACTTTCCAACAATGCAGAGATAAAGATTTTTTAATTTAAATAATATAAATAGTGACACAAGGAACACAGTGAATAACTAATAACAATAAAGAGTCTAAATAACATGGCTATATAGAGGGAGTACCAGTACTGAGTCGATGTGCAGGTGTACGAGGCAGTTGAGGTACTATAGCAGTGTACATATAGGTAAGGGTAAAGTGACTATGCAACAGGATAGATAACAGACAGCAGCAGCAGCATGTGTGTGTGGTTTTCAGTATGCATGTGTGCGCATGTTATGTGTGTGTGGGCATATGTGTGTGAGATTGTGTAGGTTGAGTCCAGTTTGTGTGTCAGTGCAAGAGATTTAGTGCAAAAAAGGGTCAATGCAGGTAGTCCGGGTAGCCATTTGATTAGCTATTTAGCAATCCTGTTTAGCAGTCTTATGGCTTGGGAGTAGGAGCTGTTCAGGATCCTATTGGTTCCACACTTGGTGCACTGGTACCGCTTGCCGTGCGATAGCAGAGAGAACAGCCTATGGCTTGGATGGCTGGACTCTGAACATTTTCTGGGCCTTCCTCTGACACCGTCTGGTAGAGAGGTCCTGGATTGCAAGGAGCTCAGCCCCAGTGATGTACTGGGCCATACTCACCACCTTCTGTAGCACCTTGCGGTCAGGTGCCTTGCAGTTGCCATACCAAGCAGTGATGGAGCCAGTCAAGATGCTCTCAATGGTGCAGCTGTAGACATTTTTTAGGATCCGAGGGCCCATGACAAATCTTTTCAGTCCCCTGAAGGGGCAGAGGCGCTGTCGTGCGCTCTTCACAACTGTGCGGGTGTGTGTGAACCATGTTAATTCCTAGTGATGTGAAAGCTGCTGATGGGAGAACGGCTCATAATAATGGCTGGAATGGGATGGATGGAATGAAACTATGTTTTTGTTACCATTCCATTCACTCCATTCCAGTCATTATTATGAGCCGTTCTCCCCTCAGCAGCCTCCAATGATGTGGACACTGAGGAACTTGAATCTCTCGACCTGCTCCACTACAGCCCCAACAATGTGGATAGGGGTGTGCTTTCCCTTTAATTTCCTGCAGTCCACGATCAGCTCCTTTGTCTTGTTGACATTGACGGAGAGATTGCTGTCCTGGCACCACACTGCCAGATCTCTGACCTCCTCCCTATAGGCTCATCCTACCACCGTTGTGTTTACAGCAAACTTAATGATGGAAGACCGTGATCCAGTTGCAGAGGGAAGTGTTCAGTCATCGGGAACAGCTTGTGCTCTCATGCATGGTTCAGTGTTGCCTGCCTCAAAGCGAGCATAGAAGGCATTTAGGTCATATGGCAGGCTCGCGTCACTGGGCAGATTGTGATAGTTTGAAAGCCCTGCCCCATCCGTCAAGCATCAGGTGTAGTACGATTTGATTTTAGTACTGTTTTGCATGTTTGATAGCTTGTCGGAGGTCGTAGCTAGATTTCTTGTCCAGATTAGTGTTCCACTCCTTGAAAGTGGCAGCTCCTTAACTCATTGGGGATGTTGCCTGTAATACATGGCTTCTGGTCGGGTTATGTACGTACTTACGGTCAATATGGGTCTTCGTCATTGATGCACTTATTAATGAAGCCGGTGACTGATTTGGTGAAATCCTCAATGTTATTGCATGAATCCCAGAACATATTTCAGTCTGTGCTAACGAAACAGTCCTGTAGCTTAACCTCTAGCGTCGAGCAATCCAGTATCCGGGAGCATAATCATAGCCTCAAGCTCATTACCATAACGCAACGTTTCCTATTCATGAAAATCACAAATGAAATGAAATAAATATATTGAAACACAAGCTTAGCCTTTTGTTAACAACACTGCCATCTCAGATTTTCAAAATATGCTTTTCAACCAAAGCTACACAAGCATTTGTGTAAGAGTATTGATAGCCTAGCATAGCATTAAGCCTAGCATTCAGCAGGCAACATTTTCACAAAAACAAGAAAAGCATTCAAATAAAATAATTTACCTTTGAAGAACTTCGGATGTTTTCAATGACGAGACTCTTAGTTAGATAGCAAATGTTCATTTTTTCCAAAAATATTATTTGTGTAGACGAAATAGCTCCATTTTGTTCATCACGTTTGGCTAAGAAAAATACCGGAAAATGCAGTCACTTACAACGCCAAACTTTTTTCCAAATTAGCTCCATAATATCAACAGAAACATGGCAAACGTTGTTTAGAATCACATTTCACATATCTATTCGATCATCGATCAGTGGTGGCAGTTGGCTTGTCATCAGAAGCAAACAGAAAAATACTGCAGCTGGAGATTACGCAATAATTGCAACGGAGGACACCAAGCGACCACCTGGTAGATGTAGTCTCTTATGGTCAATCTTCCAATGATATGCCTACAAATACGTCACAATGCTGTAGACACCTTGGGGAAAACGTGGAAAACGTAAGCTGACTCCTAGCTCCTTCACATCCATATGAGGAGTCATTGGAATGAGGCGGTTTCAAAAATGCGGCACTTCCTGATTGGATTGTTATCTGGGTTTCGCCTGTAACATCAGTGCTGTGGCACTCACAGACAATATATTTGCAGTTTTGGAAACGTCAGAGTGTTTTCTTTCCAAAGCTGTCAATTATATGCATAGTGGAGCATCCTTTCGTGACAAAATATCTTGTTTAAAACGGGAACGTTTTTCATCCAAAAATTAAAAGAGCGCCCCCTATATCGAAGAAGTTAATAACGATCTCTAAATATCGGTGTCCCACCCACGGGACAGTTGAGCTAATGTGCGCTGATGCGATTAGCATGAGGTTGTAAGTATCAAGAACATTTCCTAGGACATAGACATATCTGATATTGGCAGAAAGCTTAAATTCTTGTTAATCTAACTGCACTTTCCAATTTACAATAGCTATTACAGTGAAGGAATACCATGCTATTGTTTGAGGAGAGTGCACAGTTATGAACTTGGAACATTTTTAATAAACCAATTAGGCACATTTGGGCAGTCTTGATACAACCTTTTACCAGATCTAATGTGTTACATTGTCCTACATTCCTTTCACATTTCCACAACCTTCAAAGTGTTTCCTTTCAAATGACATCAAGAATATGCATATCCTTCTTCAGTTATGGTTCTGATTTGCCAGAGTAAAGGTGATCTAGAGTTTTGTCGCCTCTAGTTGCACAGGTGACATGCTGGTAAAAATAAGGTAAAAAGGGATTTTAGATTCCCGACATTAAAATCCCCAGCCATGAGAAACGCCATCTCTGAATGTGCATTTTCTTGTTTGCTTATGGCCCTATACAGCTTGTTGAGTGCATTCTTAAGCCAGCATTAGTTTGTGGTGGTAAATAGACAGCTACGAAAACTATAGCTGAAAACTATCTTGGAAAATAGTATGGTCTGCAGATTATCATTAGATATCTCCCTCACTAGCTTTAAGCACCAGCTGTCAGAGCAGCTCACAGATCACTGCACCTGTACATAGCCCATCTGTAAATAGCCCAAACAACTAACTCATCCCCTACTGTATTTATTTATTTATCTTGCTCCTTTGCACTCCAGTATTTCTACTTTGCACATTCATCTACTGCACATCTACCATTCCAGTGTTTAATTGTTATATTGTATTTACGTCGCCACCATGGCCTATTTATTGCCTTACCTCCCTTATCTCATCTCATTTGCACACATTGTATATAGACTTGCTTTTCTACTGTATTATTGACTGTATGTTTGTTTACTCCATGTTTAACTCTGTGTTATTATATGTGTCAAACTGCTTTGCTTTATCTTGGCCAGTTGTAAATGAGAACTTGATCTCAACTTCCCTACCTGGTTAAATAAAGGTGAAATAAAATAACAAATAAATAAAAATATATGATAATTGAGACAAAATAAAATAAAAATTGAGACTTCCTTAACTTTAGAGATCAAGCACCATCTGTCGATAACAAAGAGACACACCCCTCCTCCCTTCTTACCCGAGTCTGCCATCTGGCCTTAAACATGCATAGAAAAATCAATGAGATGTGTATTATCCATGTCTCCATTCAGCCACGACTCTGAGAAACATAGGATACCACCATTTTTCAGGTCCCATTGATAGGATAGTCTCGAACGGAGCGCATCCAGTTTGTTCTCCAGTGACTGCACGTTCGCAAAAATAGAACAGAGGGCAATGGTTATCTATTTATTCTCCAGCGTAGTCTCGTCAGGATGCCGCCTCGTTTGACTCTCTCTCTCTTTTGATTAATCTTTCAAGTCTCGGGGATCGGGGCCTGGTCCGGAGTAAGCATAATGTCCAGAGCTGCCGACTCGTTGAGGTAGAAAGGTTCATCCAAATCGGGGTTAGTGAAAACTGTTCTGATTTCCAGAATCTGTTTTCGGTCATAGGAAATGTATTGCTACAGTATTTGCCTAGTCTAATCCACTATTTAACTCTCTAGCTATTTGCCTAAGCGTAAAGGCTTTTAGAAGATGTCAACTCCCTCTGACTTACATCACTCCTGCAGCCTCACCAGTTAACACTCCTTCCCTTCACAAAGCCAGCTGAACGGCCTGCCTGGCTTTGGCCCTAACCCTGCCTACAGTTGAAGTCAGAAGTTAACATACACCTTAGCCAAATACATTTAATCTCAGTTTTTCACAATTCCTGACATTTAATCCTAGTAAAAAAAATCCCTGTTTTAGGTCAGTTAGGCTCACCACTTTATTTTAAGAATGTGAAATGGCAGAATAATAGTAGAGAGAATGATTTATTTCAGCTTTTGTTTATTTCATTACATTCCCAGTGGGTCAGAAGTCAATTTGTATTTGGTAGCATTGCCTTTAAATTGTTTAACTTGGGCCAAACGTTTCGGGTAGTCTTCCACAAGCTTCCCACAACAAGTTGGGTGAATTTTGGCCCATTCCTCCTGACAGAGCTGGTGTAACTGAGTCAGATGTTTAGGCCTCCTTGCTCGCAAACGCTTTTTCAGTTCTGCCCACACATTTTCTATAGGATTGAGGTCAGGGCTTTGTGATGGCCACTCCAATGCCTTGAATTTGTTGCCCTTAAGACATTTTGCCACAACTTTGGAAGTATGCTTGTGGTCATTGTCCATTTGGAAGACCCATTTGCGACCAAGCTTTTACTTTCACACTTATGTCTTTAGATGTTGCTTCAATATATCCACATAGTTTTCCAGCCTCATGATGCCATCTATTTTGTGAAGTGCACCAGTCCCTCCTGCAGCAAAGCCCTTCTTTGGACACTGTTAACTAACCTCCAGACGAGCTTCAATGCCATACAACTCTCCTCTCCAAATGCACTGTGTATTTGCAATATGTTTCAATGGGCATTTACCATCAAGAATTTGACATGCTCAAAAAAACTGCAAGAATGCGAAATTGACTGGCCCGATGAACTCGGGATGGCCGGGCAGTGATTCTGGTTCCTCTCCATCGCTAGATGGTGTTGATTTCAGAATGTCATTTTGGTGATGGTACCTCACTGTTTAAACATATTGCAAATGGACAAAAGTCAGCCAGCAAGTCACCGTCCATCAGTCAATTAGATATCATTCTGACACCAAACTGATACTAACTGACCCCACACCCACTTTTTCCAACTCGTTTAGAAGCCAACTATCACATATTCAGAGCTGGCCCAAAATTCACAGCGCCTTCTGTTCAAACCATAATAAAACCATAAAACCTGTAGTTACGTTCTAGCTGCGGGTCCAGTTCTGACATTATGTGTAGGCCTAGCTAAGGCGCCCCCGAATCCAACATTTCGGCTCGATAGGTCATTTGGAGCCCGAGTAGCGACCTTAATTGGTGTTGAAAATCCACATTTTCCCGGGCGTTGCTACGGGATCCTTGAATGAGCTATCGGACAGAAACGTTAGAGTCTGTCTCTATGGGTCGAGGCGGTTGCAATGCACCTAGTCTTGCGACTCTGGGACATTTCTAAATGTTGTCATTTCCGTGATTGAATTGAAGTTATTGCAAATGTACTAGGCTGTTTCTCGGTCCGAGAACCTTCTAGAGCCACATAACTCACCACGCACTATTGACCTGAGCTCTAGAACAGTTTTCGAAAGTTTCAGAACTCTAGGTCTGACGGTTCTTTAATAGTTTGAACAAAGGTAACTATTGCAGGCTTTGTCTTTCTCTACGCACCACACTGTGTCGCTCCGTCCAAGCTGTGTGTGTGTGTGTGTGTGTGTGTGTGTGTGTGTGTGTGTGTGTGTGTGTGTGTGTGTGTGTGTGTGAGAGCTTTTCTTGGAAATTTTATGGGAGACATGACTGATTTACAGTTCATGAGAGTTGCCTAATCACACATATGAAGTTTTGGAAAGATCAGACTTTTTTAATCCTTCGAAAACAGCCCCTATGACACCAATTATGGCGCTTCCGGTTGGCACTGGAAGCTAAAAGTAAACACTTTAACCACTTCCGGTTGCTCGGGAACATCCCTGAGGTCAAATTGTGCTTCTCACCCTAAAGGTTATCCCACGGTCACCCAAAAGCAAATTAAATTTAGGGCCAGGCTTCATTTTGGGCCTACTTTTTCTCATGGTCGTTGCACTTAGACCGAGCGAGCTACGGTCAAGCGGGGCATATCGTTGAACTCGGCACAGCCTAGAGATTATGGTAATGCCATTGCAGGCTCTGAGTGTCTTTAAGCACTGCACTTTGTCACTCCATCCTTGCTCTGTGTGTGTGTTTGTGTGTGTGAGAGAGAGCTTTTCTTTGACATCTGTTGGGAGAAATGACTGATATACAGTTCATGAGAGTTGCTTAATAACACATATTAAGTTTTGAAAAGATCAGACCTTTTTAACTCTTCGAAACAGCACCTATGACACCATTTCAAGGCACTTCCGGTTTGCACAGGAAGCTATAAATAAACACACTTCAAAAAGATTTGTCTGAACACGCTGCAACTGGATCTGTAACCTTTTTTTATTAAACAATACTTTTTGAACATTACCAATTGTACATTGAACGATTTCTCTTAAATTACGATAGATAAATGTCTGGTTCTTTTTTTATTGACACCGTAGATTCATTTACTTTGATGTGAAGCGGAAAAATTAGCGCTCTATTTTCATTTTGACCTATAATCCCTCAAAATAACTCAATAACTCAAAAACCGTTGAGGCCTCGACGCCATCTTGTTCGGGGCCAACTGCCCATTATGCCAAACCTATGCTCACCAAGTTTCGTCTTCAAAGTATTTTCCGTTTAGGAGAAAAGGCCACGTCGTGATTGGAGATGTTTTGTACATTTGCAATATGATTCCATTCGCCCTCTTGTGGGATTTGACCAAAATTTGAACATTTTATAAAACGTAAACCGAATGTCCGAGAGACTTCGTTTGATGACTTCCCGGAAGATCCGGCCCTGCCGCACGGCCCGACGCTGTTCGCAAATTTTACAAACGTTTTCGGACGTCTAGTAAGGGACCGTACATTTGCAATGTGGTCGGTCTCACTAACCATATGGCGAATGTTAAAATGTTCCCTTAAGGTATGAAAGGACAGATGCAAAGTCAACATTTTGTATTGTATGCAAAGTATGCATTTTGACAGATGCAAAGTCAACATATTGTAAAAATTCCTAAAAACAAAAATTTGCTAAAGGGTCTTAATTATAAGGTTAGGGTTATGCGTCAGGGTTAGAATGATGGTTAAGGTTTGGGTCAGATGTTATGACTTTTTGGCTGTGGCAGCTGGTGACCACTCTGCAGAGCTGCCTACAGAACAAGATTTATGACAAAAAACGCTAACCTGCGCTATAATCATGGTCACTATGGTCATTATTCTTCACCCCACATACTATATATACACACAAAGTATATGGACACCCCTTAAAATTAGTGGATTCAGCTACTTCAGCCACACCTGTTGCTGACAGGTGTATACAATTGAGCACATAGACAAATATTGGCAGTAGAATGGCCTTACTGAGGAGCTCACTGACTTTCAAAAACATGAAACATAACATAATACATAACATTGATAGACAAAAACAACTCAAGGATATAACTACATCATAGGATGCCACCTTTCCAACAAGTCAGTATGTCAAGTTTCGGCCCTGCTTGAGCTGCCCCGTGCAACAATAGCTTAGCCATGAAGTGGTAGGCCACACAAGCACACCACCGAGTGCTGAAGCGCGTAGTGTGTAAAAATCTTCTGTCCTCTGTTGCAACACTCCTTACCGAGTTCCAAACTGCTTCTTAAAGCAACATCAGCACAATAATTGTTTGTTGGGAGCTTCATGAAATGGGTTTCCATATCCGAGCAGCCGCACACAAGCCTAAGATCACCATGCGCAATGCCAAACGTCGGCTGGAGTGGTGTAAAGTTCGCCGCCATTGGACTCTGGAGCAGTGGAAACGCGTTCTCTGGAGTGATGAATCACGCTTCACCATCTGGCAGTCCGATGGACGAATCTGGGTTTGGCGGATGCCAGGAGAACGCTACCTGCCCCAATGCAGAGTGCCAATTGTAAGGTCTGGTGGAGGAGGAATAATGGTCTGGGGCTGTTTTTCATGGTTCGGGCTTGGCCCCTTAGTTCCAGTGCCCCCGTGCGCACAAGGCAAGGTCCAAACAGAAATAGTTTTTCGAGATCGGTGTGGACGAACTTGACTGGCTTGCACAATGCCCTGACATCAACCCCATTGAACACCTCTGGGATTAATTGGAACGCCGACTGTGAGCCAGGCATAATTGCCCAATACCAATGCCCGGCCTCACGAATGCTCTTGTGGCTGAATGGAAGCAATTCCCCGCAGCGATGTTCCACTCAACAACTCCATATTAATGCCCATGATTTTGGAATGAGATGTTCAACGAGCAGGTGTCCACATACAGTACTTTTTTCATGTAGTGTATAATAAGCAGGCCCACTTTTCTATTGGGATTTGAACAAAGGGTCCTGTTTGGTGTAGGAACTGTAGGTAGTGGAAGGATACAGTAGTACAGTATGTCAGAGTTGTGGACTGGAGTCACATGACTTGGAGACTGACTTCAGTCACAAATTTTATGACTTAAGACTCCACTTAATAGAAAATAATTTTTGTAATATTATGTCAGTAGCCGCAGCATCCTCTTCGCAAAATAAAAACTGCAACAGATTGGCTAGTGAAACGCAAACTCCGCACTCTGATTGGACCAGCAAACTGTCAATCGACACAGGTCGCGTGAGCTAGCGAACAGATTGCTGATTTGCTGTACAGCTATAGGATCTGGTGTAGCGCAAACGTGGAATTGTAGGGAAAGAGGATTGCCATGATAAATAAATATGTGGTGCCCCAAAAATGTGGTTATCAAGAATATTAACTGTTTTCTTTGCAAGCTCACCAGTAATGGGGCAACAATTGCTTGACATTGATAATTGACATTATGAAGCTTTCATTTGGAATTTGATGTTAAAATCAAATATTATTGTCTCTGCCATTTTTGCTGTGCGCAATAGGCGCGTGTGCGTCTTACTTCGCATAGAAATAGGCTAACATGCTGATCAGACCAGACACAAAATAAATGTAGAAATCCATGTTATTCAATTATTGCACCCACACTGCTCACGAGCGTATTTCTGACGCAGATCGCGCTGCAAGTCCTGCCTCTCCCATCTCCTCATTGGTTTATAGAAGCAGGTACCCACGTGCCATCTCCTCATTGGTTATACCAACGTGGGTGATTGAAAGACGAACTGTTTTGCCGGTAGTCTTGGTAATACAATGAAAGTTTAGATGCGATCACCATATAAATTAAACAATGAAAAGGCCTGGAAGGAGGAGAGATGACTAGAAACGATTCGTTTAGCCGTTTTATGTGTGGATTAATTGTCGGAGTAGAAGTCCTTGTGCATTCCAGGTAAAATAACAACTCAATGTTTATATCCCAGGACAAATTAGCTAGCAACAGCAAGCTAGCTAAATAGGACAAATTAATGTTAGCTAGCAAGTGCAAGCTAAATTGCCATACATGTTTAATGCTTTTCGACCTGTTCCCAAATTAATGTCATTGGTTCAGAGTTTGTTTTGATATTTTAACCTGTGTGTCGTGATCACGTTTGGTGTGGGGGGGCAAAATAAATGTATGCATGATAGCGCACGCGCGCAGCCGGTTTGGGTTCGGTGTAAGTGGCCTGCGCTCCACGCTTTGGAGTCAGAATGTTGAATAAGATAAAATGATTGTTCCATGTATACATGGTGTTGGAATATCATTAATAATCATTAAGTCTGATTAAGAACGAGGTACCAATGTAACAATGGAGGTTGAAATGGCCTTTTATATTGTAGAACCAGTTTATTGGATGATGTAATTTGCCAATAGGGTAATTGCATGGTCCTGGGGGCCCAAGTGCTTATTATGTACCTGTTTGAGTTCCTGTTAGGCAGATTCAATTTGTAAATCTACACTCTGAGCACGTCAACTTGCCTTGCCTTCTGCTGATTTGATGCCCTTGCGACTGCTACAAGGTCCCTATTTTACAATTACATAGGCTGATAAAAATAAGTTGTGAACAAAATAATGAAAAGGGCCGCCCTGTAGCCTCGATAAATAGACAAAGATGTGTGGTTGAACAAGTCGTTGCACGTATAGATCTTTTGTTCTGCTTAACTTGTGACTCGACTCGACTCGCTCTTAGAATGCCCTACTTCGACTTGACTGGAGTCTTCACCCCCGTTCTACTTGGGACTCTACTTGAGACTCGGACCTTGTGACTTGAATAATAGTGACTTGGTCCCACCTCGGCAGTATGTCGTGATCCTGTTTTAGAGGTTAGGTCTGAATCTGGTTACCATGGGTTCTCTCAATCAACTACCACCACAACATCTGACATGTCTCTGCTGTGTGTTCCATCCCCCTCCAACCTCCCTTCCCTCCCACCATACCACCCCGTGATTGCTTCAGCACTACTGTATCCTGGTGGGTAGTAATTGTGTTGAGCTAACCCATACAGTGCATGTCCTCTGAGCTCCATATAGAGCTGTGTGCTCAATCATCGTAAACAGAAGCACATCAGCTTGCACTTTGAGAAAGGAATGGAAACTCTGATGCTGCTGAAGGAGCTGGTCTTTCTCTGTCTTGACTAGCTGCGAAGTGAAGACTAGTGACGGGTCGTTTGTGAACGTCGTGGTGAATGTTGGGAAATTAATCACATTGACTCCATGATTTGTATACTGCTGCTATTGCTTTTTCAAACAATGATTATCTGCAAATAAGTTACAAAATAATTCTCTGAAGATGGTGAATCCACACTGCAAAAACAATAAATAGTGGGGAGAGAACCTCATTCTGCTCCACGCTCATTTTTTGCAGTTCATAAAAAAAGAGGTAGTTTAAGAATTTGGAAAGGTAAAAATGTATTTGAACGTGTGCATCACAATCTGGCATTATGGTAGCCTACTTTTTTTGTGGGGGGGGGGGGGGGGGGGGGGTTACATTAGAGATATACAAAACAAAATACATACACTTCTCCAATGCAACTTCAAGAGCTGGAGGCTGATAATTTTTCTGGCATATTGATACAAATCTATTTAGTGAATTGATGGGAGACAAAAACTTATGTGACATTTATACTCATTTTTCAGTCGCCCTTTCACATATCTTTCCTACTGTATCATGTTAAAATTTGTTGAGCCTATAGGTCAGGGCTTCGTTGCTGCCGTGTTGGATGGAAATCGGATATTTGTCATTTCAAAATCAAGCAAATCAATACCAAGTCCAGACATAGAAAGGGCCATACTACAAATTGGTAGACATGTCATGTACACACAGGGAAACTCAGGAAATGCCTTATACTAATTCTGTGAAACCATCTGAGAAATGTTAGAATCAAGGATGACTAGTTAATTTGTTTACTTCAAGACGTCAATGCTGAAAGCTAATAATTATGAAGAATGTCATGACCAGTCAAATGGTTAACTTCTAAACAACCACTTAGCACAGTAGGGGAGTAGGGGAGAGTGGGGTAAGTTGAGCAATTTTTTACATTCAGCATCACTACATAAAGGGAAATATAGTATTATTTCTAACTGATTGCTTCAACACGTTCTAACAAAGATACCTACATATATTTATCCCATGTATCCCTGGAACTATTCAGAATTAATGTCAACATAACAGTCCTGAAAACATAACTTGTCCAAAAAAAAAGTGGTCCTTTGGCACAACTTACCCCAGCCCGGGTATGGGGTAAATGGAGGTATAGGCACAGGATCCGTTTTTATGCCGTGGGTGATGGTGCCCTGTGACAGTGGGTGATGGTGCTGGTAGGTAAAAGTTGAATTCATGGAATGGGGAGTGTGGTATGTTGTAAACTCAGCAAAAAAAATACATGTCCCTTTTTCAGGACTCTTTCTTTCAAAGATAATTTGTAAAAATCCAAATAACTTCACAGATCTTCATTGTAAAGGGCTTAAACACTGTTTCCCATGCTTGTTCAATGAACCATAAACAATTAATGAACATGCACCTGTGGAACGATCGCTGGGACCTGTTGGATCGGAGGGTGAGGGCTAGGGCCATTCCCCCCGAAATGTCCGGGAACTTGCAAATGCCTTGGTGGAAGAGTGGGGTAACATCTCACAGTAAGAACTGGCACATCTGGTGCAGTCCATGAGGAGGAGATGCACTGCAGTACTTAATGCAGCTAGTGGCCACACCAGATACGGACTCTTACTTTTGATTTTGACGCCCCACCCTCCCCCCCATTTGTTCAGGGACACATTGTTCAATTTCTGTTAGTCACATGTCTGTGGAACTTGTTCAGTTTATGTCCCAGTTGTTGAATCTTGTTATTTTCATACAAGTATTTACATGTGTTAAGTTTGCTGAAAATGAACACAGTTGACAGTGAGAGGACATTTCTTTTTTTGCTGAGTTTTTTTAATCTTAAATGTATGCCTACATTCAGATATCTATCTCTCTATTCAATATCACTTAACCTTCCATTCAGAGTGTGGATTATACCGTGACATTAATAATGATTATTAAACCTTGAGACAATTGAGATATGGATTGTGAATGTGTGCCATTCAGTAGATTGTGGGCGAATAAAAGGTTCAATTGTTGGATATCCTCGATCAGGCTAGATTCCAATAGTAGTAGACATGACTTTGCCAGCCAGCATACTGTGACTTGATGCTGGTTTTGCAGGTGACAAGCATATGCTGGTATGCTGGTGATCAGCTTATGCTGGTCACCAGTGTCCAAAACACAATGAAGGCTGGACACCTGCGAAAACACAACGTATCCTGGTCTATGCAGGTTTTTTTCAGCAGGGCCTTCAGTGTCCTTCAGTATTTTCTTTGTCCCTTACTGATGCTCGAATTGACTTCTTCCTTTTTTCACTTCCTTGGCTGCTCTCTCAAGAACACAAGTGGGGCTAGAACCCTGCTTGTTTTATGTTTCTATACACGGGGAATGATGATGTCTGCTCTATAACAATAAGAAGGCACTATATTGAGTTCATATGCATGACACGTTGCTAAAATACTATGCATATTATGCATAAAACTGACTAAACGTCATCATAATTTGTTTGGGGTATGGTGGCGATTGGCTCAACTTACCCCATGGCAATTGGCTGGGAGATGACAGATGTTTGTGTCCCCAAAATGTACTCCTTTTTTAAAATTGCCTATATACTCCAATGTCCATAATTAGCCTACAGTCTCAGAGACATGACGCCTGTTGCTAAAGAGATATTATGCAGAGTCTGCCTCAATTGGTTGTACACGTGCACATTATAAATAGAAACTGAGAAAACACAAATTCCCAAAGCTCAGTGAATGTACCACCTCACAGCGGAGTGGAGTGCTGCTCTGATACCATACGTCGTGGTTTGGGTAGGAGACACAGATAAGAGGAGGAAACAGCACCCTACAAATGAACCTCAGGTCTAAGTTAGTCAGGTACCATGTCAAACAAAGCAAACCAACAAGAATATCCACATTTTGATGTGCAAATTGCCCAAAGAGACAACAATCTAGCCAATTACAGTGTTCAAATAACTCTATAAGAATTGGATTTTAAACTAATAAATGAAATATGTAGCATTGCTCTTTTTCCACCAACAAAGGGCTCATTAGCGTGTAGTGAAATTTGTAGCACTCAGATCCTAGGATCAGATTTCATTGCACCAGTTGACAACCAATACATGTCATTAATGGTAGAAAGGTGGATGAAAAGGAAATATCTACTGCAGCATGTGACGCTCTGGTGGGCTGGTGAGGAGCTGTAGACAGACAGGGGCCGACAATATCTTCACCAGACCTTTGTTAATATTGTACACATCTCTCAAATCATACACAGACGCAGACGCGCACGCACACGCACGCCACTTAATAAGAGGAGCGTCAGAGTAGTGTAAGAGGTTAAAAACAGTAACCTTGCTGTTGCCTTGTTTTGCGTGGTAGGTAACTGGCGTTAAACAAGACTAGGAACAGAGTAATAACCCTGACCAACACTATTTGGAAATCAGCTCAAGCACGGCAGATGAGTGTTGCTCTCTGCTATCGCAGGGCAAGCGGTACCAGTGCACCTAGTCTGGAACCAACAGGACTCTGAACAGCTTCTACCCCAAAGCCATAAGATTTCTAAACAAGACTGCTAAATAGCTAATCAAATGGCTACCTGGACTACCTGCGTTGACCATGTTGTTTTCCACTCCCTATATAAAGCCATGTTATTTTCTACCCCCTAAATATAGCCATGTTGTTTTCCACTCCCTATATATAGCCATGTTATTTTCTACTCCCTGTATATAGCCATGTTATTTTCTAGTCCTTATATAAAGCTATGTAATTTTCCACTCCCGATATATATCATTGTTATTTTCTACTCCATAAATATAGCCATGTTATTGTCCACTCCCTAAATATAGCCATGTTATCTTCCATTCCCTATATATATAGCCATGTTGTGTTCTAGTCCCTATATATAGCCATGTTATTTTCCACTCCCTATATATAGCCATGTTATTATCCACTCCCTATATATAGCCATGTTATTTTCCACTCCCTAAATATAGCCATGTTATTTTCTGCTCCTTATATATAACCATGTTGTGTTCTAGTCCCTATATATAGCCATGTTATTTTCCACTCCCTAAATATAGCCATGTTATTTTCTGCTCCTTATATATAACCATGTTGTGTTCTAGTCCCTATATATAGCCATGTTATTTTCCACTCCCTAAATATAGCCATGTTATTTTCTGCTCCTTATATATAACCATGTTGTGTTCTAGTCCCTATATATAGCCATGTTATTTTATGCACCTTATATATAGCCATGTTATTTTCTAGTCCTTCTATATAGCCATATTATTTTCCTCTCCCGAAATATATCCTTGTTCTTTTCCACTCCTTAAATATAGCGCTGTTATTTTCCATTCCCTACATATAGCCATGTTATTTTCCACTCCCTATATATAGCCATGTTGTGTTCTACTCCCTACATATAGCCATGTTATTTTCCTATCCCTAAATAAAGCCATGTTATTTTCCACTCCCAAAATATATAGCCATGTTATTTTCCACTCCCTATATATAACCATGTTATTTTCCACTCCCTAAATATAGCCATGTTATTTTCTGCTCCTTATATATAACCATGTTGTGTTCTAGTCCTTCTATATAGCCATGTTATTTTCCTCTCCCGATATATAGCCATGTTCTTTTCCACTCCTTAAATATAGCGCTGTTATTTTTCACTCCCTACATATAGCCATGTTATTTTCCACTCCCTATATATAGCCATGTTGTGTTCTACTCCCTACATATAGCCATGTTATTTTCCACTCCCTAAATAAAGCCATGTTATTTTCCACTCCCTAAATAAAGCCATGTTATTTTCCACCCCATAAAAAAAGCCATGTTATGTTCCACTCCTTAAATAAAGCCATGTTATTTTCCACTCCCAAAATATATAGCCATGTTATTTTCCACTCCCTATATATAACCATGTTATTTTCCACTCCCTAAATATAGCCATGTTATTTTCTGCTCCTTATATATAGCCATGTTATTTTCCACTCCCTATATATAGCCATGTTATTTCCCACTCCCTAAATAAAGCCATGTTATTTCCCACTCCATATATATAGCCATGTTATTTTCTGCTCCTTATATATAGCCATGTTATTTTCCACTCCCTATATATAGCCATGTTATTTCCCACTCCCTAAATAAAGCCATGTTATTTCCCACTCCCTAAATAAAGCCATGTTATTTTCCACTCCCTATATATAGCCATGTTATTTTCCACTCCCTAAATAAAGCCATGTTATTTTCCACTCCCAAAATATATAGCCATGTTATTTTCCACTCCCTAAATAAAGCCATGTTATTTTCCACTCCCTAAAAAAAGCCATGTTATGTTCCACTCCCTAAATAAAGCCATGTTATTTTCCACTCCCAAAATATATAGCCATGTTATTTTCCACTCCCTATATATAACCATGTTATTTTCCACTCCCTAAATATAGCCATGTTATTTTCTGCTCCTTATATATAACCATGTTGTGTTCTAGTCCTTCTATATAGCCATGTTATTTTCCTCTCCCGATATATAGCCATGTTCTTTTCCACTCCTTAAATATAGCGCTGTTATTTTTCACTCCCTACATATAGCCATGTTATTTTCCACTCCCTATATATAGCCATGTTGTGTTCTACTCCCTACATATAGCCATGTTATTTTCCACTCCCTAAATAAAGCCATGTTATTTTCCACTCCCTAAATAAAGCCATGTTATTTTCCACCCCATAAAAAAAGCCATGTTATGTTCCACTCCTTAAATAAAGCCATGTTATTTTCCACTCCCAAAATATATAGCCATGTTATTTTCCACTCCCTATATATAACCATGTTATTTTCCACTCCCTAAATATAGCCATGTTATTTTCTGCTCCTTATATATAGCCATGTTATTTTCCACTCCCTATATATAGCCATGTTATTTCCCACTCCCTAAATAAAGCCATGTTATTTCCCACTCCATATATATAGCCATGTTATTTTCTGCTCCTTATATATAGCCATGTTATTTTCCACTCCCTATATATAGCCATGTTATTTCCCACTCCCTAAATAAAGCCATGTTATTTCCCACTCCCTAAATAAAGCCATGTTATTTTCCACTCCCTATATATAGCCATGTTATTTTCCACTCCCTAAATAAAGCCATGTTATTTTCCACTCCCAAAATATATAGCCATGTTATTTTCCACTCCCTAAATAAAGCCATGTTATTTTCCACTCCCTAAAAAAAGCCATGTTATGTTCCACTCCCTAAATAAAGCCATGTTATTTTCCACTCCCAAAATATATAGCCATGTTATTTTCCACTCCCTATATATAACCATGTTATTTTCCACTCCCTAAATATAGCCATGTTATTTTCTGCTCCTTATATATAACCATGTTGTGTTCTAGTCCTTCTATATAGCCATGTTATTTTCCTCTCCCGATATATAGCCATGTTCTTTTCCACTCCTTAAATATAGCGCTGTTATTTTTCACTCCCTACATATAGCCATGTTATTTTCCACTCCCTATATATAGCCATGTTGTGTTCTACTCCCTACATATAGCCATGTTATTTTCCACTCCCTAAATAAAGCCATGTTATTTTCCACTCCCTAAATAAAGCCATGTTATTTTCCACCCCATAAAAAAAGCCATGTTATGTTCCACTCCTTAAATAAAGCCATGTTATTTTCCACTCCCAAAATATATAGCCATGTTATTTTCCACTCCCTATATATAACCATGTTATTTTCCACTCCCTAAATATAGCCATGTTATTTTCTGCTCCTTATATATAGCCATGTTATTTTCCACTCCCTATATATAGCCATGTTATTTCCCACTCCCTAAATAAAGCCATGTTATTTCCCACTCCATATATATAGCCATGTTATTTTCTGCTCCTTATATATAGCCATGTTATTTTCCACTCCATATATATAGCCATGTTATTTCCCACTCCCTAAATAAAGCCATGTTATTTCCCACTCCCTAAATAAAGCCATGTTATTTTCCACTCCCTATATATAGCCATGTTATTTTCCACTCCCTAAATAAAGCCATGTTATTTTCCACTCCCAAAATATATAGCCATGTTATTTTCCACTCCCAAAATAAAGCCATGTTATTTTCCACTCCCTAAAAAAAGCCATGTTATGTTCCACTCCCTAAATAAAGCCATGTTATTTTCCACTCCCAAAATATATAGCCATGTTATTTTCCACTCCCTATATATAACCATGTTATTTTCCACTCCCTAAATATAGCCATGTTATTTTCTGCTCCTTATATATAACCATGTTGTGTTCTAGTCCTTCTATATAGCCATGTTATTTTCCTCTCCCGATATATAGCCATGTTCTTTTCCACTCCTTAAATATAGCCATGTTGTGTTCTAGTCCCTATATGTAGCCATGTTATTTTCCACTCCCTAAATAAAGCCATGTTATATTTCACTCCCTAAATAAAGCCATGTTATTTTCCACTCCCTATATATAACCATGTTATTTTCCACTCCCTAAATATAGCCATGTTATTTTCTGCTCCTTATATATAACCATGTTGTGTTCTAGTCCTTCTATATAGCCATGTTCTTTTCCACTCCCTATATATAGCCATGTTATTTTCTACTCCATATATATAGCCATGTTATTTTCCACTCCCTAAATATAGCTATGCTATTTTTTACAACTTACAACGTTACGTAGCTATGCTATTTTCTACTCCCTGTATATAGCCATGTATAGCCATGTTATTTTCTACTCCCTATATATAGCCATGTGTTTTATGCTCCCTGTATATAGCCACGTTGATTCTACTCCCTGTATATAGCCATTCAATTTTCTTCTCCCTGTATATAGCTGTTTTTTTATACTCCCCATATATATAGCCATTTAATTTTCTAGTACTTATATATAGCCATGTAATTTTCCAATCCCGATGTATAGCCATGTTATTTTCCACTCCCTATATATAACAATGTTCTGTTCTAGTCCCTATATATATAGCCATGTTATTTTCCACTCCCTAAATATTGTCATGTTATTTTCCACTCCCTATATTTGGTCATGTTGTTTCTACTCCCTATGTATAGCCATGTTATATTCTAGTCCTTATATATAGCCATGTTGTTTTTTAAATTAGTTTTTCACTGTGTATTTATTGCTCGTGTCACTATTTCTATTTATTTTAAATGTTTTATCTTATCTTTAACTCCTGTTGGAAAAGAACCCGTAAGTAACCTTTCCAGGTCTACGCCTGTTTTCTACCATGCATGTGACAAAGAACATTTGATTTGATCAATTTGATTTGGTGACTTGTTTATTTCCATTAGGTGTGTTACCTTTAATGTAAATGTAGCTTTAAACACAACGGAGAAGAGAAGGCCATCAGTGCTTCAGGGGTACTGATTTTGGCTGTGCCCTACCATTTCATTGATTGTCATTATTATTTGGATAGAAAGTAATTGTCGATTCAAATACTGGTTTCAATCTATCAATAGATTTTACCACAAGGCAGTAGGTCCCTCAGTCCTCCAGTACTGCACCCCTAAGAGAACATCCCAGTGCCCCTGGGTGTAGTAAACACGTCAGTGTTCCTTACCTTTTCACAGTAGGACAGGATACTCAGAGTTGCTTGAGTAAGCTTGTCACACAGAACCCTGTAACCTCAGTGCCACGCCTATGTTGGAGTTTACTTTAGGATAGGAATGATGGAGATTGTTGGCTTTTCTTTTGCACACTAAATAAGTGAACTGCTTCATCAAACAAGGAAAGCCATAGAGCTTCGAACCTCCCTTATTTATACTATCATACATGGGATGCTTCACGGGGTGCTAAGAGATGCAATATAAAACATTGAGTATATAGATCACATTTCAAATGTAGATATTACAGTCTGAGAGAAGAGAGAATGGTCCCCAAACAAGAATAAACGCAATCACAGACCATGAAATCATAAATTGTTTAAAATGTAATAAATATTGATTCAGGACGGATAAGACGTACAGGATCGAGAGAGGTGCAAATGAAATTGAAATGGGTTGTAGATTACATTATAGATTCTATCTGGTCATAAAATAAGACATTTGATTTTTAAAAGCTTTGTTCTCTCAGACTTGAGATGGAGGTGGAAATATACCAATGCCCATTAAATAAATCGGAAATAGAGGCAATTCCTTCACTTATGACTTAATGGATGTGGCTATTCACAAACTTAGCTTGTTTCATTTGTCTAAATTGGGTACTACATGTGTAGGGTCTTAATTTGATCACTCTTTTGTTGCTGGGAATTTTCTTGCAAATCCGTCCAAAGCCTTATACATTCATGTCCTGCTGTAAATATTCCCCGTAGCTAGCTAAATGGAGCTCGCAAAGGATATTTTCAATAACAGTAATTCGCAAGTAAATAGTTTTGCATTCACCATGGTTTTAGAGATACAAGCTTACAACCACTGACTGGTTGTGTTAAAAATTTGCCTAGCTTTTGTCCGCATTGTGTCCGCCTCTGTCATGTTTCTGAGGGGACTACTTTGAACCTTTCTGGGAACAGGGGCAGTATTGAGTAGTTTGGATGAATAAGGTGCTCTATGTAAACTGCCTGTTACTCAGGACCAGAAGCTAGGATATGCAGGTGCATGGTAGTATTGGATAGAAAGCACTCTAAAGTTTCCAAGACTGTTAAGATAATGTCTGTGAGTATAACAGAACTGATATGGCAGGTGAAAACCTGAGGAAAATCCAGGAAATGCCATTATATTGAAATGGCTGTTTTTCCATTGAAAGCCTATCCACTTATGACCCAGTTCACGATCCCTATGGCTTCCACTACATGTGGCCAGTCTTTGGGCATTGTTTCAGGCTTTTACTCTGAAAAATGAGGGAGAAACACCACTTTCAATGAGTGGACAGTTGAAATTTCCAGAGATGTTTTCTGCGTGTGACCGGGAGCTTGCCTTTCTTGTTTTTCCTTTTCTATTGATGGAGATATTGTGCGGTTGAAATAGTATCGATTATTTATGACAAAAACAACATGAGGATTGATTATAAACATCGTTGTGCCAATGGATTACTGAACAAAACGCATCAACAAAATGTTTTTGGACATAAAGAGGGACTTTATCGAACAAAACAAACATTTATTGTGTAACATGGAGTCTTGTGAGTGCAACCATATGAAGAGCATCAAAGGTAAGTGATTCATTTTATCACTATTTCTGACTTTTGTGACTCCTCTACTTGGCTGGTAGATGTATGTAATGTTTTGTTAGCTGGACACTGTCCTTAGATAATTGCAAGGTATGCTTTCGCCGTAAAGTCTTTTTGAAATCTGACACTGTGGTTGGATTAACAAGAAGTTTATCTTTAAGTATGTATAACTCTTGTATGTTTTAGGAATTTTAATTATGAGATTTCTGTTGTTTGAATTTGGCGCTCTGCAATTTCACTGGCTGTTGGCCAGGTGTTTCCGCTAGTAGAACACCTATCCTTAATAGGTTTTAAGCCCTACCTGCCCGAACTTGTGATTTGTTAGAAGAGCTGTCAATTCTGAAGAGCACCCTTCCTGAATTGGCCAAGAAAATCTGACATGATTCCCAAACCTAGTACTGTTGTCCTAGGTCTGTGATTTTCCGAGACTACTACTCTGAACTGATATGACACCACAGAGTCCTGTGTGAACAGCAGCTTTAGGCAGAACATAACCTTTCAGCCTAGACTCTCAGCCCTCTATGTCCTTATGACCACCACTTCTCAGCTATTCACGCCCACACTTAAGTGTACTACATCCCTGTGTGGTTATTGCTTTTCTCCACTACAGAGGATGGACACAAAGCAATGGGCCTCTGCTTCTCTTGCCGTGCATGGAGCGCTTCTGATGAGATCTGTCACCCGGGGCATCAACACTCCAGCATCAGGGACTTATGAGAAACTCCAGTCTTGTCTCAGAGCATCATGATTACCTCCCCTAACAGCACAGGGGGGAGCATCCTTATTAGTCACACAGGAAATAAGTGATTACGTGAACACACTGTCATAATTTTTCATCTGAGGCTAATGAGAGCTCCCTGCGTACTTTCATTTAAACCACTGCCTCCATATGAATGCCATTCCTCACATCCTCAACCTTAGGAACAACATTGCAGCATGATATGATTAACTCTTAGTTCATGCAATTGTTTTGTTTTGTGTTGTATTGTTTTGTTTATTGCTCAAAAATCCAACACCCTTAACAACGATGTAGCCAACAGCACAAACACTACTGTTAGTGATTGCAATCCCATCTCAATGATGATAACACTGACTTGATAAACACACCACCAATAGCTTACCATAGACCTAAATACATTTTGGAAGGTATAATGATCACCATAGTTACTGTAAACGTTATCAAACCTGACATAGCATAGTTTATTCAGTATCTTTGCCAGCAAACACATCCTATCATGACAAAGATAAGTATTGTGTACACTGTATACAATGTACTGTGTATACTATAAAAATAAGATACATGCTACAGTATACATAGTGGAATGCAGTTTTGATTTAAGTGAGCCCATGCAGTCTCTGTACTACGGATGTAGAATCTTAATTTGATCATCCTGTTGCAAATACTAGTGTATTTGAGGATTAAAAAGGCTGCTGAAGTTTGTAATTTAACAAAATACTTCACATTTCCTGTTGCTGCTGGGTTAAATCCTTGCTGTAGCAAACTGGCTCAAGTTAAGATCCTATATCTGTAGCAGTTTAAATGAATGATATATACCCATTGATTCTTGAAGAACATAACTTAAACATGTCTCATGAGTTTAGCTCAACAGTCGGACCCAAAAATATACTCTGTTGTTTGCAATTAATGTAATTATAAACAAACACTGTATAGCCTCAAAACATGGTTAAAACTGTCATTTTGATATTGGATGGGCAGTCCTTGCATCCATTGCTCTGTCTATACACTACATGAACAAAAGTATGTGGACACCTGCTCATTCCAAAATCTTGGGCATTAATATGGAGTTGGTCCCCCCTTTGCTGATATAACAGCTTTTTCAGTGGGGTTGAGGTCAGGGTTCTGTGCAGGCCAGTCAAGTTCTTCCATACCGATCTCAAACCATTTCTGTATGGACCTCGCTTTGTGCACGGGGGCATTGTCATGCTGAAACAGGAAAGGGCCTTCCTGAAAGAGATTTCCCTCCACTGGAACTAAGGGGCCAAGCCCGAACCATGAAAAACAGCCCCAGTTCGTTATTCCTCCTCCACCAAACTTTACAGTTGGCACTATGCATTGGGGCAGGTAGCATTCTCCTGGCATCCGTCAAACCCAGATTTGTCAGTCGGACTGCCAGATGGTGAAGCATGATTCATCACTCCAGAGAACGCGTTCCCACTGCTCCAGAGTCCAACAGCGGGAAGCTTTATACCACTCCACCCGACACTTGGCATTGCACATGGTGATCTTAGGCTCAGGTCAAGTTGCGGCTACTCGGCCATGGAAACCCATTTCAGGAAGCTCCCGATGAACAGTTATTGTGCTGATGCTGATGTTGCCAAAGGTGAAGTTGTCTAATGGCGTCGTGCTAACATGAAACTCACTGATGTATGATGAAGTATGATGCGATCAAACAGGGTTCTCTGGAGCCTTTGGCATGTGAGTTTGTTAGTTAGGGAGGATTTACTGAAGGCTTAGCTTCTCCCAGCTGCCTTGAGGAACAAAGGGGATCTGTTCCTCCTCACTGTGGATATGTCAATCAGTCACTGTTGTGATAGAGAAGCTCCTCTCATGGGTCTGCCAAGGTCTTCAAGGTCTTCAGCCATGATGACAATAAACAGCAGAAAACTCTGATTCTGTTTATGTTGCTAACAGATGGATAATGAGTTGAGAGCTTAGTCCAAAACAAAGCAGCCCTTTAAACTCTTGGCATTATGGTTCAGGAAGTGAGTGAGAGAAAAGACAGACTTCGTTGATATGCAGAGCAGTCTCATTGGTGCCTTGCATCGGAATCCTCAGCCTTTTGCTGATTGACAGTGATGCACTACCATACAAACAAACACCTGTATCTTCACTAGGAAATATTCTTGAAATTGTGCTTCTGGAGAGCAATTTGGACTGTACATTTGAAAGACGTTTTGATTTCTCCACACCCAGATGTGTAGTGTGCAATACACACCAATAGTACAGTTGCCCAGCAGCAAGTTGTGGCTACATGCTGAGGAACAAAATGGTTCGCTTTTCCGTTCCTCATATATGAGTCTGCCTTCTTGTCGTCTATGGCAACTAACAGACTGAAGAAAATCTAACTGTAGCTCTCTGCCAGTGTCCTTGTTGCTCTCACGTAAACAATGTATGTCTCTGAGAGGCAATAGAAATCAGAGAGAGACTAAAGCATAAGACATACACACCTCTCGCATCATGACGACTAATGAGAGTGTGGTACAGAGACTCCTCTGTCTCTGCTCCCACCTGCCACTGGGTCTCACTGTCACAAAATGGTGCCAACTGCGGTTAATTAGACCATACATATGCAACCAAACATATAGGATCTTATAACCCATACATTTAAAGAGGAAATTTGCAGTTTAAACAAAAACATAGGTACACAACGTCATTGATTTGGTAAACAGCTGCGAGACAGGGCTGGAGAAATGTAACCACTCTAAAATGCACTATATATGCAAAAGTAAGTGGACACCCTTTCAAATTAGTGGATTAGGCCACTTCAGCCACACTCGTTGCTGACATTTTTATACATTCGAGCACACCGCCATGCAATCTCCATAGACAAATATTGGCAGTAGAATGGCCACTATTATAGGATGCCACCTTTCCAACAGGTGAATTCATCAAATTTCTGCCCTGCTAGAGCTGCCCCAGTCAACTGTAAGTGCTGCTATTGTTAAGTGGAAACATCTAGGTGCAACAATGGCTCAGCCGTGAAGTGGTAGGCCACACAGCTTACAGAAGGGCACCGCCAAGTGCTGAAGCATGTAGAGGGTAAAAATCTTCTGTTCTCGTTTGCAACACTCACTACCGAGTTCCAAAATTTCAGTCTCTCGATGTGCAAAACTGATAGAGGCATACCCCAAGCGACTTACAGCTGTAATCGCAGCAAAAGGTGGCGCTACAAAGTATTAACTTAAGGGGGCTGAATAATTTTGCACGCCCAATTTTTCAGTTTTTGATTTGTTAAAAAAGTTTGAAATATCCAATAAATGTCGTTCCACTTCATGATTGTGTCCCACTTGTTGTTGATTCTTCACAAAAAAATACAGTTTTATATCTTTATGTCTGAAGCCTGAAATGTGGCAAAAGGTTGCAAAGTTCAAGGGGGCCGAATACTTTCGCAAGGCACTGTATTTTGGTTTTCCTGACCTACGCACCAAGTATTATAGTCTCTAAAAGGAAAAATATTACCATCATCTCTTCATCCATAATGAATTACTATGGAAATAAATATCACTGAATGACAGAAATATTGGAACAAAGTAGACTAATGAAGGTAAATAAATTTTGCTTACTGGAAAATACAGCATTCAGAGGTCAAGCGCTGCTCTGAGACAAGCATGGGGAATGGTCTTGATAAATCATTTTATGATTATATTATATATTTTCACTTAATCTCCATTTAGTTATTGGTTAGACTACAATCATGGTGTGGAAATGTTAGGATTATTTTTCTCTTACTGTAGTACTGTAAAAATACATTCAAAATGCAGATGTTAATTTAAACTACGTTTTAGTTGCACTTTCCCCCAGCTCCACGACCACAGGTAAGACCTTGCTGAAATGGTTGATGTATTTGTTGTATTGTTGTATCATCAATTTCTCAAGCCAAACCGTCTTGATGGTTCAGTTAATTTTAGCTTGTAGGCTTGGCAGAGTTACGGATTACTGTTTTCAGTTGATGCCAAAAAAGTTTGATTGGGTTTAAATCAGGAGACCTATACATGTAGAGATAAAAATATATTTGTAGATATACTGTAGGCCTACCGTAGGTGTTGTATTTTACTACATAAAGGTCTACTGCTGTGCGTTTTGTTGCCAACCTGTTTTGCTACCTGACAAATTTACGGTTTTTACTTTTTAATTACCGTTTATATTTGTGTTTTTTCCTACTCAACTTTTTCACTCCGGACGCTTTATCTGGACACGGTTCGTCAGGATCTCCAACAGCCGAAGCTAAGTAGTAACATTAACATGATGCCTTCTAATTGCAGTCGCTGTACTCGCCTTACGGCGAGGATAGCTGTGCTACAAGCCCAGCTTCAGACGCAATCGCTAGGCAAGGGTAATTTCAGTGTAGGAAAGGATGAAACCGCGTCTGTGCCACCAGTAAGTACAGATAGTAGTATAAATCCCCTGGCACAGTCCCCGCAGCCGGACAACTTTCTCACGGTTTCTGGAAGGAAATGCTGTAGGAACGCTCAACCGGTGTCGCTCATTCAGCCGACAGAAACTTTCAACCGGTTTTCCCCATTAAGCAGCGGGTCGGAGTCAGAGGCCAAGTCTTCTCTGGTCTCTACTCCTTCCGTTACGGGGTCTGAGACGCCGAAGCTTCCCACCATTAGCTCTGACAAATTGAAAACACTAGTCATTGGCGACTCCATTACCCGCAGTATTAGACTTAAAACGAATTATCCAGCGATCATACACTGTTTACCAGGGGGCAGGGCTACCGACGTTAAGGCTAATCTGAAGATGGTGCTGGCTAAAGCTAAAACTGGCGAGTGTAGAGAGTATAGAGATATTGTTATCCACGTCGGCACCAACGATGTTAGGATGAAACAGTCAAGCGCAACATAGCTTCTGCGTGTAAATTAGCTAGAAAGATGTGTCGGCATCGAGTAATTGTCTCTGGCCCCCTCCCAGTTAGGGGGAGTGATGAGCTCTACAGCAGAGTCTCACAACTCAATCGCTGGTTGAAAACTGTTTTCTGCCCCTCCCAAAAGATAGAATTTGTAGATAATTGGCCCTCTTTCTGGGACTCACCCACAAACAGGACCAAGCCTGACCTGCTGAGGAGTGACGGACTCCATCCTAGCTGGAGGGGTGCTCTCATTTTATCTACCAACATAGACAGGGCTCTAACTCCTCTAGCTCCACAATGAAATAGGGTGCAGGCCAGACAGCAGGCTGTTAGCCAGCCTGCCAGCATAGTGGAGTCTGCCACTAGCACAGTCAGTGTAGTCAGCTCAGCTATCCCCATTGAGACTGTGTCTGTGCCTCGACCTAGGTTGGGCAAAACTAAACATGGCGGTGTTCGCCTTAGCAATCTCACTAGGATAAAGACCACCTCCATTCCTGTCATTATTGAAAGAGATCATGATACCTCACATCTCAAAATAGGGCTACTTAATGTTAGATCCCTTACTTCAAAGGCAATTATAGTCAATTAACTAATCACTGATCATAATCTTGATGTGATTGGCCTGACTGAAACATGGCTTAATCCTGATGAAGTTACTGTGTTAAATGAGGCCTCACCTCCTGGCTACACTAGTGACCATATCCCCCGTGCATCCCGCAAAGGCGGAGGTGTTGCTAACATTTACGATAGCAAATTTCAATTTACAAAAAAAAAATGACGTTTTCGTCTTTTGAGCTTCTAGTCATGAAATCTATGCAGCCTACTCAATCACTTTTTATAGCTACTGTTTACAGGCCTCCTGGGCCATATACAGCGTTCCTCACTGCGTTCCCTGAATTCCTATCGGACCTTGTAGTCATAGCGGATAATATTCTAATCTTTGGTGACTTTAATATTCACATGGAAAAGTCCACAGACCCACTCCAAAAGGCTTTCGGAGCCATCATCGACTCAGTGGGTTTTGTCCAACATGTCTCTGGACCCACTCACTGTCACAGTCATACGCTGGACCTTGTTTTGTCCCATGGAATAAATGTTGTGGATCTTAATGTTTTTTTTTTTAATTTCGGTGTTCCTCAAGGTTCCGTTTTAGGACCACTATTGTTTTCACTATATATTTTACCTCTTGGGGATGTTATTCGAAAACATAATGTTAACTTTCACTGCTATGCGGATGACACACAGCTGTACATCTCAATTAAACATGGTGAAGCCCCAAAATTGCCCTTGCTAGAAGAATGTGTTTCAGACATAAGGAAGTGGATGGCTGCAAACTTTCTACTTTTAAACTCGGACAAAACAGAGATGCTTGTTCTAGGTCCCAAGAAACAAAGAGATCTTCTGTTGAATCTGACAATTAATCTTAATGGTTGTACAGTCGTCTCAAATAAAACTGTGAAGGACCTCGGCGTTACTCTGGACCCTGATCTCTCTTTTGAAGAACATATCAAGACCATTTCAAGGACAGCTTTTTTTCCATCTACGTAACATTGCAAAAATCAGAAACTTTCTGTCCAAAAATGATGCAGAAAAATTAATCCATGCTTTTGTCACTTCTAGGTTAGACTACTGCAATGCTCTACTTTCCGGCTACCCGGATAAAGCACTAAATAAACTTCAGTTAGTGCTAAATACGGCTGCTAGAATCCTGACTAGAACCCAAAAATTTGATCATATTACTCCAGTGCTAGCCTCTCTACACTGGCTTCCTGTCAAAGCAAGGGCTGATTTCAAGGTTTTACTGCTAACCTACAAAGCATTACATGGGCTTGCTCCTACCTATCTCTCTGATTTGGTCCTGCCGTACATACCTACACGTACGCTACGGTCACAAGACGCAGGCCTCCTAATTGTCCCTAGAATTTTTAAGCAAACAGCTGGAGGCAGGGCTTTCTCCAATAGAGCTCCATTTTTATGGAACGGTCTGCCTACCCATGTCAGAGACGCAAACTCGGTCTCAACCTTTAAGTCTCTACTGAAGACTCATCTCTTCAGTGGGTCATATGATTGAGTGTAGTCTGGCCCAGGAGTTGGAGGGTGAACGGAAAGGCTCTGGAGCAACGAACCGCCCTTGCTGTCTTTGCCTGGCCGGTTCCCCTCTTTCCACTGGGATTCTCTGCCTCTAACCCTATTACAGGGGCTGAGTCACTGGCTTTACTGGGGCTCTCTCATGCCGTCCCTGGAGGGGGTGCGTCACCTGAGTGGGTTGAGTCACTGATGTGGTCATACTGTCTGGGTTGGCGCCCCCCCTTGGGTTGTGCCGTGGCGGAGGTCTTTGTGGGCTATACTCAGCCTTGTCTCAGGATGGTAAGTTGGTGGTTGAAGATATCCCTCTAGTGGTGTGGGGGCTGTGCTTTGGCAAAGTGGGTGGGGTTATATCCTTCCTGTTTGGCCCTGTCCGGGGGTGTCCTCGGAGTGGGCCACAGTGTCTCCTGACCCCTCCTGTCTCAGCCTCCAGTATTTATGCTGCAGTAGTTTATGTGTCGGGGGGCTAGGGTCAGTTTGTTATATCTGGAGTACTTCTCCTGTCCTATTTGGTGTCCTGTGTGAATCTAAGTGTGCGTTCTCTAATTCTCTCCTTCTCTCTTTCTCTCTCTCGGAGGACCTGAGCCCTAGGACCATGCCCCAGGACTACCTGACATGATGACTCCTTGCTGTCCCCAGTCCACCTGGCTGTGCTGCTGCTCCAGTTTCAACTGTTCTGCCTTATTATTATTCGACCATGCTGGTCATTTATGAACATTTGAACATCTTGGCCATGTTCTGTTATAATCTCCACCCGGCACAGCCAGAAGAGGACTGGCCATCCCACATATGCTCTCTCTAATTCTCTCCTTCTCTCTTTCTCTCTCTCGGAGGACCTGAGCCCTAGGACCATGCCCCAGGACTACCTGACATGATGACTCCTTGCTGTCCCCAGTCCACCTGGCTGTGCTGCTGCTCCAGTTTCAACTGTTCTGCCTTATTATTATTCGACCATGCTGGTCATTTATGAACATTTGAACATCTTGGCCATGTTCTGTTATAATCTCCACCCGGCACAGCCAGAAGAGGACTGGCCATCCCACATATGCTCTCTCTAATTCTCTCCTTCTTTCTCTCTCTCTGAGGACCTGAGCCCTAGGACCATGCCCCAGGAATACCTGACATGATGACTCCTTGCTGTCCCCAGTCCACCTGACTGTGCTGCTGCTCCAGTTTCAACTGCTCTGCCTTATTATTATTCGACCATGCTGGTCATTTATGAACATTTGAACATCTTGACCATGTTCTGTTATAATCTCCACCCGGCACAGCCAGAAGAGGACTGGCCACCCCACATAGCCTGGTTCCTCTCTAGGTTTCTTCCTAGGTTTTGGCCTTTCTAGGGAGTTTTTCCTAGCCACCGTGCTTCTACACCTGCATTGCTTGCTGTTTGGGGTTTTAGGCTGGGTTTCTGTACAGCACTTTGAGATATCAGCTGATGTACGAAGGGCTATATAAATAAATTTGATTTGATTTGATTTGATTTGGAGAATAAAATAATACATTTAGCCCAACAGCCAACATTAGGTACAACACTAGAAATATACATGTACATAGGCCTAAACATAACAAAATATTGCTATAATCCTACCTTGAAAGAAACACTGTGGTCCCAGAAACACCTCTCTGACACAGGGTTCAGCAAATCTCTTGATGATTTCTTCCTCAAAGAAATCTCGAGCCATGATACCTGAAAAAGGAGGCAACAGTGAATTATTGTGGAACACATAGCAGTCCGTGAGGTGTAGGCTACATTATTGTATGTACCTTTTGCTTTGTAAATAGCTAAACTTAGCATCAAAAATCAAATATGGGCCTGGTCCCTGGCGAGAAATTGCCCCCCACACATTGAGTTTGAGGGGATGCTTGGGACTCGGCTTGCTTGATCTTCTTCCTTTTTTTCTGTAGCAAAAATGTTTTAAATTCTTTAGTACAGCCAATATTGAAGACTATCAAATGCCTCTCAAAGATGCCCTCTGGTGGTCAAATTAGCACTAACTAGCATTAATGGCAAGAATGGCTGACAATTAAATAACGTGCCTTAGAATTTTGCGGCAGCCCACAAGGTGTCCTGCAGTACGACGTAACTTTTACAGGAAGAACCACTGGTGATAGCTGCAGCTGGTTATCCTATCTTGCTGATATTTCTTATGGCAAGATAGAAAGTTTCATAAGACACTTCTACAACACTTCGCTACGAAAGTAGCTTGCAACTTAGTTTCAACGTTTCATCATGACATGTAAATACATACTAACTGCGAGTTGAATGCCTGGTCTTGAGTCAGCTCAGCTGTCCTACAACACAATATTCTATAACTGGCTAGTTTTGTCTCGTCTTATCTCTCTTTAGGTCCAAAGCAGAGCTTTCACAATGGACAAATCCCAGAACTACTAATATTCATACTGGTGGACATTGATCCATTTATTAATAAAAAATAAAAAATGATCAGTGTGTTTGTGTTATAAAGACAAAACATTTTATGCTATAAATATCATATTAATGTGCTTATAAAGACAGTATGCCTACACTTACCTAGGAAATAAAAAATAAGTTGTGTGAAGAGTACAACTTCAGCTCTCCAAACAGAACTAGAATGGCGTTCTATTTGTCTGTTTGGCCAAATCTAAGGATTTGGCTGTCTAACCACTCACGGGACATACACAGCTCTCTGGGTGAGGTTATGTCTTCAAGTCTCCAATGAGTAATGAAGTCCCTTCCATCTATGTAATGCATTACAGGTTCTGCAAAGGTGCAGTTAGGTGGCAGGAAGGATGGAGTGCATACTGGACAAAACAGAGCCGCTTGTCCTAGGTCCCAAGAAACAAAGGCATCTGCTGTTGGATCTGAAATTGAATCTCGATGGTTGTACAGTCTTCTCAAATAAAACTGTGAAGGACCCTGTTCTCTCTTTTGACAAATATATCAAAAATATTTCAAGAGCAGCATTTTTCCATCTTCGTAATGTTGCAAAATTCTGAAACTTTTTGTACAAAAATTATGCAGAATAACTAATCCAATGCTTTTGTCACTTCATGATTAGACTACTGCAATGCTCTACTCTCTGGCTACCAGGATAAGGCGCTAAATAAACTTCAGCTAGTGGTAAATACAGCTGCTAGAATCTTGAATTGAACCAAAAAATGTTGACCATATTACTCTCGTGCTAGCCATTGTATTTGATTTCGAGGTTTTACTGCTAACCTGCAAAGCATTAAGTGGACTTGCTCCTACCTATCTCTCCGATTTTGTCCTGTCGCACATACCTTAACGTACAGTACGCTACTGTCATAAGACACAGGCCTCCTTATTGTTCATAGAATTTCTGAGCAAACAGCTGGAGGCAGGGCTTTCTCCTATAGAGCTATGTGAGAGACGTAGACTTGGTTTTAACCTCTAAGTCTTTACTGAAGAATCATCTCTTCAGTAGGTCCTATGATTGAGTGTGGTCTGGCCCAGGAGTGTGAAGGTGAACGTCAAGGCGCTGGAATGATGAACCACCCTTGCTGTCTCTGCCTGGTCGGCTACTCTCTCTCTACTGGGATTCTCTGCCTCTCATCCTATTACGGGGAGTCACTGACTTGCTCGCATTCTCCCATCCTTCCTGTCCTTGGGCTTGTGTTGTGGGGGAGACCTTCGTGAGCTATACTCAGCCTTATCTCAGGGTATTAATTTAGTGGTCTGTTGATATCCATTTGGTGGTGTGGGGGCTGTGCTTTGGCAAAATGGGTGGGGTTATATGCTGCCTGGTTGGCCCTATCTGGGGTTAACTTTTGACAATGTCCCTCCAGAATCTATGCTGCAATAGTCTGTGTTCCAGGGGTCAAGGGTCAGTCTGTCATATCTGGTGTAATTCTCCTGTCTTATCTGGTGTCCTGTGTGACCTTAGATATGCTCCCTCTAATTCTCCAATCTCTAACCCCAATTGCGCATCTACTTGTCCAGTCTGTGTTTCTTTTACAATTGCTACAGAAGAGAGAAGAATGTGGGATATTAAGTTGATATAGAGAAAGGAAAGAAAAAGGGGATACTAGTCAGTTGAGAGCAGTGGTTGCTTCGGAAGGTATCTCTCCCTGAAAATACATGATCTAAGTGATTGATAGTTGGTATTCAGCAGTCATAATGTCAGTATGCCTTATTTACTTTGATTTTGTCAGACAGCATAGGCAGCAGCTCTATAGAGATGATGACTTGGAATAAATAATAAAGTCCTCAAATTAAACAAATGTAATATACTCAACAATTGAAATATTTTTTTAATGTCAAGTAATGTGAATGAATGATGGTTTAATAATTGATAAGCAGTACTGGGCAGTTAACACCATCATGGGACTTTTAATAATGGTTTTATTCTGTGTTGTTACAGCATTCAACCCACACGATGCATAGTGCATTCAATGTCAAATAAAAAACGAAATTGAAAACAAATTGTTCATATAATCAACCTAAAACTGAACCAACCTCAAAAACGTGTAATCGCTCAGCCCCATGAACAACAAATCCACCAGGTTTTATACATAGCATTTGAAGAAATAAAATATCATCACTCAAGAAACATATAGTGAGAAAAATAAGAATATCCTAGCTCTGTATATGAAATTAAGGAAATGTGTATCTGGAGCATGTCTACTCTTTATATCTAATAAAATATCAGATATGAGGAAATGTAAAGCTAAAGATATCCCCTGAGATCCCCTGATATTGACCCTCGAAGCAGGTGTTTGGGGGATATATTGGCATGGTTTGACAGCCCTCGACTTCGCCTCGGGCATAACGACACCCATACCAGTATATCCTCCAAACACCAGCTTCTCAGGCATTATCACTTAATTACAGTCCCTCTTTTAGCATATAAATGACTTCCAAAATAGAGAAACGTATTTTTCTCGCTATATGTTATTGAGTGATGATATTTTATTTCATTCAAATGTTATGTACAAAACCTGGTGGATTTGTTGTTCATAGTGCTGATTCAAAAATGATTGACATATTTTCATTAACTTTATTTTAATTAATTTATTCATACTATTTCATCCTTCCACAATATATAGTCTGACACAAATCTAGGGGTGCTACCCAAGCAGGCTGGACACTCGTTCTATCGGTTCGGTTTCTAGAGACACAACCCAGTCGTTCAGTCTTTTTGTTCTGTATCCATGGACGCGACCCAGTCATTCATTCTAAATGTTCCATTGCCATACTGGCTGGCAACGTTATTATCCCTTGCTTGCTGGCTAGCCAACTACTACTAACCCACAGTCACGTCAAAATGTGCAGCCAGAGAAACAGAAAAGTAGCTGCATTTGCATTTGCATTAAGCTGTTTTCTAGCTACATTTATTTGGATACACCCTTAACAATGAGCTAATGAGGCGTGATTCTGCCTGGCATAGAAAATGTGCTTCCTCATCAGGACACTGTTGTTCAGAGGAGCTAGTCAACAACACAGCTAACACAAGCACTTCAAACTGAAGTTGGAAAGACTGCAAACTAGCTGCACTTCATTTCGTTTTACTTTTTTTCAATTGACATTTCTTTGTATATTTTCATAAAAATAATGCCAGCTGATTCATGATTTCAACTGGTTGAGAAATGCTCCCTGTCTGTCTATCTAGTCCCGACTAGCGACACGTTCATTACTATGGGACAGCTGGAGATTGAATTTAAATATTTAAACAATGTTGCAAATGTCGGAGAGACAGTCACAATGTTTACACAAATCTTAGTCTAAAAGAAATTTGAGATAATGTCTAGATGCTTTTTATAGTGGAAATCAAGTTTATAGATTGTTTGGCTGGGCTGAGGAAACAGTGGAATGTGCAGTCAGATGGAACAGAGTTAATAGGCATTTTAACATCATAGATTTAGCTGGTGGAACTTGCAGAATAGACACCAGCTGGATTGCGCTTTTAACCAATCAGCATTCAGGATGAGACCCACCCGTTGTATAACTACAGAATGGATTCAGGCCGGTGATGGTGACCCCGTCACTATGCAACCAGCTGTGAACGTTGCTGAATGTCAGAGTCATAGCTATATTTGTAGTAGACAAGTACAATTTATTTTTGCCCTAGAAAATAAACGAGCCACCTAACCTGCAAATCCGGGTTATTCATCATATCTTTGTCCGAGCCTAGTTGAAATGAGTTGGCTAGCTAGCTATAGTTAGCTAGCCAGTTTGAGTTGAAAAATTATTGAAAGCAAGCTGGCTACATCCTAGCAAGCTAGTAGCCAAGTACCTGCCCTGTATTGACTCTAAATGCCAAAGACCTAGTTACAACTTTGACCCAACCCCTTTGAATCAGAGAGGTGTGGAGTACTGCCTTAATTGACATCAGGGGAGGAGTTGTTGTAGGGGATTAACTTCGAGCGTCCCACCTCGACATCTTCCGGTGAAATTGCAGAGCACCAAATTCAAATTAAATTACTATAAAAAATATATATATATTTTTTAACTCTGTTTATTAAGTTTTGAACATACACACACACAGACAAGACAAAGCAATATAAATAATATACTCAACTACAAAAAAAATACAAATAAAAATACAAATAAAAAAATAGCTTTAAAGATACCATACTTTAGACAAGTTAAACACACCGGGCAGAAGGCTACAGAGGTTAAAGGGCAATCTATAGTACAGGGACAGGGCAAACATCTCACCATTGTTCCTGTAAACAGTCAAGTGATAAGGGTGGAGAAATGCAACCACTCACAGAGAGTCATGGCCACAGACCGACCATCCACTGGACAAAAAAAAAGTTTACAATGCTTTAAAATAAAAAATAAAAAAATATTATTCATGTAGGCGTGAACAAAATGTAAAAATAACTGGGGAAAACAAGCTAACACTTCAGTCTCTGCCTGGGCAAGATGAGGAGTAGGATCAGTCTGCAGCCAGTACAGAACGGCTCTAAAATTTGCAGCCCAGTAGTATGTCTGAAAATTTGGTAGAGCTAAACCCCCCAATGACCTAGGCTTCTGTAAATGTTTTCTACCAATCCGTGGTACCTTGCCATCCCAAATAAAATGCATGAATGTTTGATCCAGTGAAATAAAAAAAGATTTTGGAATAAAAATGGGTAAACATTGAAATAAATATAGAAATTTGGGCAACACATTCATTTTAATGACATTAACCCTTCCGATAAGAGAAAGGGGTAGTGAATTCCAAAAAGTAAAAGATTGTTTCAATCTGTCTGCTAGAGCAACAAAGTTTTCCTGAAACAAATTTGAATATTTCCTTGTCACTTTTACTCCCAAGTAAGTGAATTGATCCCGGAAAATCCTAAACTGAGAACTTGTGAAAGAGCACTTTAAAGCAGCCTTGTTTACCGGAAAAAGCTCACTCTTGCCTAGATTCAGCTTGTACCCTGAGATTGATCCAAACTTTTTAAGAACAGATAGGGCACGTGGCAATGAGGTATCGGGATTGGAGATAAACAAAAGGAGGTCGTCAGCATATAGCGAGACTTTCTGCTCCCAGCCCGCCCTGATTATGCCTTGAATGGCATCATTAGAGCGTAGTGCAATGGCGAGAGGCTCGATTGCCAAAGCAAACAACAAGGGGGAGAGTGGGCAACCCTGTCTGGATCCGCGGTGCAAGGGAAAATAGTCAGAGGACAAGTTATTAGTCCGTACCGAAGCCATGGGGGAAAAATAAAGAATCTATATCCACGCAATGAATTTGGGGCCAAAGCCAAATCTATAAAGGGCAGCTGTTAGGTAATCCCACTCAACGCGGTCAGACGCTTTTTCGGCATCAAGTGAGACCACCACCTCCGGGTCCTCCGACGCTGGGGAGTACAGTATATTCATAAGGCGCCTAATATTGAAAAATAAATGCCTATTTCTCACAAAGCCAGTCTGGTCAGAGTGTATTACTTGGTGCAGCAAGCCTTCCATACGGATGGCTAAAAGCTTAGCTAGGATTTTGTAATCACAGTTTAAAAGCGAGATTGGGCGATAGGATCCACATTCCAGGGGGTCTTTGTTTTTCTTTAGTAGTAATGAAATTGAAGCCTGATAAAGACTAGGCGGCAGCTTTGAAGTATTGAGGCACTCTGCAAATAGTCGGGACAAGAATGGGCAAAGCAGACCAGAAAACGTCCTGTAAAATTCGGTTGGAAAACCGTCCGGACCCGGTGATTTACCACTTTTCATTGCGGACACTGCTGTTGCAATCTCCTCAAGCGTAAATCCTTCTTCTAGACAGTCATGGGAGTCTGTATCAATTGAAGGCATATTCAAGCCATTAAAGAAGGAGTCAATCAGCAAAGGGTCTTGAGGGGATTCAGAGGTGTATAGCGCAGAGTAAAATTGTTTAAATTGATCATTGATCTTTTTATGTATAACTGTGGTGGCACCAGACGGGGTCCTTATTTGTGGGATTAGCCGTGAGTGCAAGGAGTTTACTGGCCTTGTCGCCTTGTTCATAGACTTTGTATTGAGCTCGCAAGAGTAACTGTTCAGCTTGCCTGGTAGAAAGCTCATCAAATTCAGATTGGAGTAGTTGGCGCTCTTTATGCAGATCAGAGGAAGGATCCGTAGCATACTTCTCATCCATTGTGGCTATGGACTCGCTCAGGTCCCGAAGTCGCTGGGAGCGAACTCTGTTTTGGTTGGCTGTATAAGAAATAATTTGGCCACGTAGGTATGCTTTGAGAGACTCCCATATGGTAGAGCAGGACATACCTGGTGTTGAATTAGTTTCTAGGAATAAGGTAATTTCAGAAGAAATGAAATTGACAAACTCCTTATCTGAGAGTAAAATGGGGTTGAGACGCCATTGATAACATCTAGGAGGTCGCTGGGGAAACTCTAGTTCAAGCACTAATGGTGAATGGTCAGAGATAACAATACTCTCGTAAGTACACTGCCGAAGGTTAGGCAGAAGTTTTTTGTCCAAAAAGAAGTAATCAATCCGGGAGTATGTTTTATGAACATGAGAATAAAAGGAATACTGTCTATCTGTAGGATGTAGGAAACGCCAGGCCTCAAACATAGCATATTTCTGAAGAAAGGATTGAATAAGTAGGGCACATTTAGATGGGCCTGTATTTATTTGTGAGGACTTGTCCAGAACTGGGGACATTTTACAGTTGAAATCCCCCCCTAAAATCAACAAATGAGAATCGAAATTGGGAATAGCAGACAGAAAGGAAGAAATGAAACTTGTGTCATCCCAATTGGGAGCATAAACACTAGCCAAAACAAGAGGGGTAGAAAACAGTTCACCAGTTACTATGACGTATCGTCCCTTAGGATCAGCAATAACCTCAGAAGCTACAAAGGGAGTAGCTTTATCAACCAGAATAGCAGCACCTCTTGATTTACTATGAAAGTTTGAGTGGAACACTTGACCAACCCAGTCCTTACGCATCCTAAAATGCTCACCAGTCCTCAAGTGAGTCTCTTGTAGAAATGCAATATTTGCATTCAAACCCTTTAAGTGCGTCAACACCCTCTTACGCTTCACCGGGTTGTTAACCCCTTTGGTATCCCAAGAAATGTACTTGATCGTATTATTTCGGCCCCTCTGAGCATTCCCGTTATTCAACCCTGTCATTAGAGCATAGAATGGAAAAGCAATGAGCGCCCAAAACCCCCAGAATAACTTGTCTCAGAGTAATAATGTACGGTGGTAAATGTTTGGAAAAAGTACAGAAAAAAAAAGAGAAAAAAAAACTAAAGAGACAGAATGACAATATTAGAACTGAACAATTCAAAAATTAAAGTGAGGCCCCAGAAACCATGTAGCCTCGGGAGACATTTACTGTTTACTGGGTCAATACAAACGGATGCAGTAAACAAATAACCAAAACTATTTTGAGTCACTGAGACAATGTGTAAACAAACTAAATAGGTGTGCGAGATAAGGCACGCACACTAGATAATCAAAACATTAGATCATATCAAATAAGCCTGAATAGCTTCACCAACTATAGAAGACTAGCCTGTTATATCTAAACATAATTGTACCACAAGTGGGGTACTTACAATCCACACTGTGAGCATATTCAAGACTTCTTGATGTGACGTTGAATGTGAGCCATAGCCTCATCCGGAGATTCAAATGTGTGGTCTTTACCCTCATGAGATATCCATAAACGGGCCTGGAATCGCAGTCCATACTTCACACTTGGATGGTCCCGAAGTACTCGTTTGGCCTGTCCGAAAGCTGCGCGCTGCCTGGAAACAGTGGGGGAGTAGTCCTGGTAAATGGAAAAGCTCTGTCCTTGAAAGCTCAGAGTGGTATTGCGGGCTCGTCGGAGGATCTCCATCTTCTCATGAAAAAAGTGCACTCGAAGAATTATGTCACGGGGCCTCTCCCCATCCCGGGGCTTTGGGCGCAGCGACCGGTGGGCTCGATCAATCAGGGGCTTTTCATCTAAGGCAAGAACATCCTTCAGCAGCCCTGAAACTAAATCCGTGGCGCGATGCATTTCCGCGGACTCTGGGACTGATACAAGTCTCAGATTATTCGGGCGAGAGAATCCCTCTAAACTCACACAGCACTCCCTCACCTTTTTCAAATCCGCAGCTAGGCGTTTAACTTCAGTCTCCAGGGATGTAGTTAAATCGGAGACTTTAGTAGCGGAGGCCTCCAGTGCTGCAATCATTGTAGTGTGTGACGCAGTTGTTGTTTTGAGTAATGTAATTTCCGGCACAGTCTCGTTCCGCAGGATGGTTAAATCTGCTTTTAAAGTATCAGAAACCTCCTGTATTCTGGCCTCAATCGTAGCAACCATCTGTGTTTTCATTTCAACTATCTCAGAGCGTAGTAGCCTGATGGCCTCGAGAATGTTCATTTCAGCGCCACCAGGCCAAGCCGCGCCTCCGGGTAAAGTGTGCGTCCCCGGGCCCTCAGACTCAGGAGAGGGCGGTGATGAGAGCGGGTCTTGTAGGCCGGGTTTTCTCAAAGTCATGCTCTTGGCCTTATGTTTGGTCGACATGCTGACATTCGGAAGCAAAGTAGTCTTGGTTTTTATGGAAAGGGATCACCAAATTAATATTTGAAAATAAATACGGTTCTGCTGCAGAATTCACATAAACTTTAAGAATACCACGGGAGCAAACGGAGAACACGTCAGTCACACATGGCGTCCCCTACCATCACCCATTACTATAAATATTTAACTTTCATGAAATCACAAGTACAATACATCAAAATAAAACTTAACTTGTTAATCAAGCCGCCGTGTCAGATTTCAAAAAAGCTTTATGGCGAAAGCAAACCATGCGATTATCTAAGAACAGTGCTCAGCTAACAAAACATCAAACAGTTAGCAGCCAAGTAGATTAGTCACAAAAGTCAGAAATAGCAATAAAATGTATCACTTACCTTTGATGATCTTCGTATGGTTGCACTCACAACACCCCCAGTTACACAATAAATGTTTGTTTTGTTCGATAAAGTCCCTCTTTATATCCAAAAACCTCAATTTTGTTGGCGCGTTTTGTTCAGTAATCCAATGGCTCAAATGCGGCCACAAGAGGCAGACGAAAATGCCAAATAGTATCTGTAAAGTTCGTAGAAACATGTCAAACGATGTTTATAATCAATCCTCAGGTTGTTTTTAGCCTAAATAATCAATAATATTTCAACCGGACAATAGCGTTGTCAATATAAAAGAAAAACAAGAAAGGCGCGTTCTCGGTCGTGCTCAGTAACCAGCTCTGGGGACATCCCAGGGTCCACTCACTCAATGTGGTCATTGTCCCTCATTTTTCAGAATAAAAGCCTTAAACAATGTCTAAAGACTGTTCACAACTAGTGGAAGCCATAGGGAACGGAATCTGGGTCCTATCCCTATAAATTGTGGATAGGCTTTCATTGGAAAAACAGCCATTTAAAAATAATGGCACCATATCAGTTCTGTTATACTCACAGACATTATTCTTAACAGTTTTGGAAAGGCCCAATGCTCTTAACCACTAGGCTAACTGCTGCCCACATTTAGCTGTTGTTAGCAAGGTAGCTAGCTAACGTGAGCTACACACATCTTCTTCTGACATGCTACATCACATTACACGTCAGCTTGATGTATTTAGCTAGCTACAGTATCGTTCCCCTTTCACCTGTGGTATCATCGTTAAATTGTCTCACTAGAATTATCAAATAATGTTTTATAACCAAAAGTAGCTACTAGCTAGCTAGTACCCGCTATCTACTTAGCTAACGTACTCACCAACACTAGGGGTTTGACGGTTGACAGGCATCAGAAGTGACTTTGTCGGATGTAATCCATTTCTGGCTATCTGGCAATATTGTTGAAATGCATTGGTACCAACTTTATGAAAGTCCATTTTCATTCCTATTTGCCCAGCAAAATGTGTGTGCGTTGCACCCATATGCAGACTTGTCAACAAATATCCACATGGCAGATGGGGGTGGACCACAACGTGTTTTCTCTGGGCAATCGGGCATCATTGGAAAAATTGAGTATGTAAGTAATCCATAACAAACACTCCTGTAAATTTCGACAAACTCACTTTATGACCAAACTTTATGATAAAAATGATCCTATCTACAGTCAGTTTGACACTAGAATGAGTGTTTCTGACTCATATCGATGCTACATAGGCTGTTTAAAAACATGGAAGTTGGTTCTAAAGGGTAGGTGACCTTTAATTGAAGGCCTTGTCAAGGGGCTTCAAACACAGTTCAAATTACCAACATATTTTACATACTGTAACGGATTTCCTCCTCTTCGTCTGAGGAGGAGTAGCAAGGATCGGACCAATACGCAGCGTGGTAAGTGTCCATGATACTTTAATAATCACTGAACACGACAAAATACAAAAATAACAAAGTGAATGAAAATGAAAAACGAAACAGTCCTGAATGGTGACACAGACAACAAAACAGGAAACAATCTCCCACCCCAACCAGGTGGGAAAAGGCCACCTAAGTATGATTCTCAATCATAGACAACTACTGACACCTGCCTCTGATTGAGAACCATACCAGGCCAAACACAAAACATAACATAGAAAAACAAACATAGACAACCCACCCCAACTCACGCCCTGACCAACCTATAACAAAGACATAACAAAAGAACTAAGGTCAGAACGTGACACATACGGTGGATTACCAACTGGGGTCAAAAGAAGAAACTATTGAAAAAAGCAACAATCATAGAAAAATATAAACTTAGTAGGTAGCTTGAGGGTTAAAACAAATATAATAATTATTTATACTCCAAGCTAGCACATTTGGTTCTTTGGAAGTTGTTTTTGGTTTCACATTGGTTGTGGGAATGAAGCCATACGTTTCCTTAACGGTAAAACGGAATGGTTTTTAAACATTCTGAGAACAGACACTGGGCGAAAAGGGTCAATATCAGGGGATATCTTCAACTATATATTTCCTGATATCTGATATTTTATAAGATATAAAGAGTAGACATGCTCCAGATACACATGTCCTTAATCTCATATACGAGCTAGGATATTCTCTGCAATGGAAGAGTTTCTACATGCATGTAATCCGGACCTCAGAAATCTCCCTGCTACCATGTGAGTCCAGTGAGATGGTGGTGAGACACATTCAACAACAAAACCACCTGATGCGCCTGCATCCATTTACATATTCGTAGAATATTAACCCCAGAAAGGTTGTGTCAACATGCTGACATATAGTGCCTTGCGAAAGTATTCGGCCCCCTTGAACTTTGCGACCTTTTGCCACATTTCAGGCTTCAAACATAAAGATATAAAACTGTATTTTTTGTGAAGAATCAACAACAAGTGGGACACATTCATGAAGTGGAACGACATTTATTGGATATTTCAAACTTTTTTAACAAATCAAAAACTGAAAAATTGGGCGTGCAAAATTATTCAGCCCCCTTAAGTTAATACTTTGTAGCGCCACCTTTTGCTGCGATTACAGCTGTAAGTCGCTTGGGGTATGTCTCTATCAGTTTTGCACATCGAGAGACTGACATTTTTTCCCATTCCTCCTTGCAAAACAGCTCGAGCTCAGTGAGGTTGGATGGAGAGCATTTGTGAACAGCAGTTTTCAGTTCTTTCCACAGATTCTCGATTGGATTCAGGTCTGGACTTTGACTTGGCCATTCTAACACCTGGATATGTTTATTTTTGAACCATTCCATTGTAGATTTTGCTTTATGTTTTGGATCATTGTCTTGTTGGAAGACAAATCTCTGTCCCAGTCTCAGGTCTTTTGCAGACTCCATCAGGTTTTCTTCCAGAATGGTCCTGTATTTGGCTCCATCCATCTTCCCATCAATTTTAACCATCTTCCCTGTCCCTGCTGAAGAAAAGCAGGCCCAAACAATGATGCTGCCACCACCATGTTTGACAGTGGGGATGGTGTGTTCAGCTGTGTTGCTTTTACGCCAAACATAACGTTTTGCATTGTTGCCAAAAAGTTCAATTTTCGTTTCATCTGACCAGAGCACCTTCTTCCACATGTTTGGTGTGTCTCCCAGGTGGCTTGTGGCAAACTTTAAACAACACTTTTTATGGATATCTTTAAGAAATAGCTTTCTTCTTGCCACTCTTCCATAAAGGCCAGATTTGTGTAATATACGACTGATTGTTGTCCTATGGACAGAGTCTCCCACCTCAGCTGTAGATCTCCGCAGTTCCTCCAGAGTGATCATGGGCCTCTTGGCTGCATCTCTGATCAGTCTTCTCCTTGTATGAGCTGAAAGTTTAGAGGGACAGCCAGATCTTGGTTAGATTTGCAGTGGTCTGATACTCCTTCCATTTCAATATTATCGCTTGCACAGTGCTCCTTGGGATGTTTAAAGCTTGGGAAATCTTTTTGTATCCAAATCCGGCTTTAAAATTCTTCACAACAGTATCTCGGACCTGCCTGGTGTGTTCCTTGTTCTTCATGATGCTCTCTGCGCTTTTAACGGACCTCTGAGACTATCACAGTGCAGGTGCATTTATACGGAGACTTGATTACACACAGGTGGATTGTATTTATCATCATTAGTCATTTAGGTCAACACTGGTTCATTCAGAGATCCTCACTGAACTTCTGGAGAGAGTTTGCTGCACTGAAAGTAAAGGGGCTGAATAATTTTGCACGCCCAATTTTTCAGTTTTTGCTTTGTTAAAAAAGTTTGAAATATCCAATAAATGTCGTTCCACTTCATGATTGTGTCCCACTTGTTGTTGATTCTTCACAAAAAATACAGTTTTATATCTTTATGTTGAAGCCTGAAATGTGGCAAAAGGTTGCAAAGTTCAAGGGGGCCGAATACTTTCGCAAGGCACTGTATATAAGCCTTTAAACGAATCCACATATTTTCAGAAATGTCTGATATCTTTAGTCATTACCTGAATGTATTTTTTTAAATGCACAATGTTAATAGATATCCTTGATATGTAATAGTCATCCCCATATGTCTCATCTAAAACAAGCTAAATCTGACTCATGAAATGTCCAGCGCCCTAAATTATTTTACGTGTTCGGGCCCCGAAAATGATTGTGCTCCTTCACATATCTGAGCACACATTTGCACCATATACTTAGCAGAAGGCTATACCAGGAATGGAAAGGCAAACATTGTCATATTTAATCCCAGTTGCTATTTCCAAAAGCACATATTTTTATTTTTAAAGAATGCATAGCAAATCCAGAGCTCCAATCACAACACATTTGCTCTAAAGATGCAAACGTAGGCCAAAAAATGTATTTTATTTATTTAACAGAAAATAACAATTCTGCACCCTCAAAACCCCTGTCTGCCCTGTTTGTTATGGATGCCATGGGTGCGGATTGGGTCATCACAGTCCAGACCAAAGGTGGTGGTAGTGTTGGTCTGTGGTCCACTTCAAACTGTCAATGTTTAAATCATGAATCAAAATTGTGTTGACATTTCAAGAAAATATTGTAATTTCACATAGCCATACCACAAGGTAGCTAGCTACTCTACCTACTTCATTCATGGCGAGAAAGCTAACTGGAACAAACTATCTAGCTAGCCAACTTGCTAGTTCACTAGCTGGCTAAGTTAGTTAGCTAGCTAGATTATATTAACCAGTATTACAAAATACACCTAAACATTTTAAAAAGTTAGCTGTCACCTTGAGGCTTGATAGGGGTAAATGGGCAATTTTGTTATTTGTTAGCTAATTAGGCTACCAGTTAGCTTTACTGCCCTATCAAGCCTAGCTAGCTAGCCTTGCCGGCTGCTGACCAAATTAGCTAACATTCTTGGTTCTAGTTACTAAGATAAAACATCTCACTTATTTGTTTCTCCAGTTGTCATTTCGACCACAATCAGTTAACACACGTATTTGTGGTACCCAAATTCTAAAAGGACAGTTGGAACCCCACAGCAGAAAATATGTGATTGTTGAGTGCTTTTACCTTGCGGTTTGCAAGCCTTAGGATATCTTAGGATACCTGTCTTAGGATATCTAAGGAGTCAATACCAAGTGTGATGTCCAAAAATGATTTGTTCATTGATGAAAAATATGGATTTCATATTTGTCAAATTATTCAGCGTGTAAACTCAGAAATGCATCAGAAATTGTCCTTATTTTCAGCATATCAAAAAGCATATCAAGATTCATATATGGACCTCAGCCAAGAGAAGCATGAATCAATATAACTTCATATCTTGAATGTGCTGAGAAAACACAGATACTGTATGTGATGTAAACAGTTAGTATTTGTCAACATGAAGAGAGAAAATACGGTGTCACATATATTATCTCAGGATATTGAATGAGTCCATATCCGGCCATAGGAAATGTCCATGTGGATTTTTTGAGCAATCCCAATATCATATATGTCTAAAAGACACATGAATTCAGAATTTGTCATGATATGGTGCATATTCAAAAGTCAAAATATACTTTGGAAATGGTCTGTATTCTGTAGAATATCCAAAACATGTCATGTAAAGATATCCCCTTATATGAACCATTTTCGTCCAGTGAGAAGTTAACGTTTTTGCTTGTTCTGGGAATGTTTATTTTTAGGTTGCAGGGAGGTTCTGAGAACGTTTTACTCTGGTTCCTTGAAAGTGTTCCTGGGAGGTTTTATTAACGCTATGAGAACAGAAATGATAGGTTATTTTGATGTTTTGAGTAACTTCCTTAAAACGTTCACTTAATGTTTCAGTAAAACCTTGTAAGCACTGCTATCTTATTTGGAATTAGCTTTTTTTTTTATACTCCAAGCACAGATAGAACACACAATGCAGTTCCTTAGGCATTAATCATGCAAACACACATATTTTTTATTCTGACAAGGCATCAGTGAGATTTGAACCTATAATCTCTTGTTCAACCAGGATGGAGCTAGCATGCCATATTTTTTTACACATACAAAGCTGTTAATTTTTGTCTATTCAATCACCCCCCCCCCCCCCTTTTTTTTTAAAAGTATACAAGCACTCATTAAGATCAGGTGTGGCCAATTATTGAGCACAGCCAACACACCTGAACATACTGAACAATTTTGAGGATAGAGAGAGTTTTGTTGATGCTGAGAATGGAATGTACAGTGCCTTGCAAAAGTATTCGGCCCCCTTGAACTTTGCGACCTTTTGCCACATTTCAGGCTTCAAACATAAAGATATAAAACTGTATTTTTTTGTGAAGAATCAACAACAAGTGGGACACATTCATGAAGTGGAACGACATTTATTGGATATTTCAAACTTTTTTAACAAATCAAAAACTGAAAAATTGGGCGTGCAAAATTATTCAGCCCCCTTAAGTTAATACTTTGTAGCGCCACCTTTTGCTGCGATTACAGCTGTAAGTCGCTTGGGGTATGTCTCTATCAGTTTTGCACATCGAGAGACTGACATTTTTTCCCATTCCTCCTTGCAAAACAGCTCGAGCTCAGTGAGGTTGGATGGAGAGCATTTGTGAACAGCAGTTTTCAGTTCTTTCCACAGATTCTCGATTGGATTCAGGTCTGGACTTTGACTTGGCCATTCTAACACCTGGATATGTTTATTTTTGAACCATTCCATTGTAGATTTTGCTTTATGTTTTGGATCATTGTCTTGTTGGAAGACAAATCTCTGTCCCAGTCTCAGGTCTTTTGCAGACTCCATCAGGTTTTCTTCCAGAATGGTCCTGTATTTGGCTCCATCCATCTTCCCATCAATTTTAACCATCTTCCCTGTCCCTGCTGAAGAAAAGCAGGCCCAAACCATGATGCTGCCACCACCATGTTTGACAGTGGGGATGGTGTGTTCAGGGTGTTGCTTTTACGCCAAACATAACGTTTTGCATTGTTGCCAAAAAGTTCAATTTTGGTTTCATCTGACCAGAGCACCTTCTTCCACATGTTTGGTGTGTCTCCCAGGTGACTTGTGGCAAACTTTAAACTACACTTTTTATGGATATCTTTAAGAAATGGCTTTCTTCTTGCCACTCTTCCATAAAGGCCAGATTTGTGCAATATACGACTGATTGTTTTCCTATGGACAGAGTCTCCCACCTCAGCTGTAGATCTCTGCAGTTCATCCAGAGTGATCATGGGCCTCTTGGCTGCATCTCTGATCAGTCTTCTCCTTGTATGAGCTGAAAGTTTAGAGGGACGGCCAGGTCTTGGTAGATTTGCAGTGGTCTGATACTCCTTCCATTTCAATATTATCGCTTGCACAGTGCTCCTTGGGATGTTTAAAGATTGGGAAATCTTTTTGTATCCAAATCCGGCTTTAAACTTCTTCACAACAGTATCTCGGACCTGCCTGGTGTGTTCCTTGTTCTTCATGATGCTCTCTGCGCTTTTGACGGACCTCTGAGACTATCACAGTGCAGGTGCATTTATACGGAGACTTGATTACACACAGGTGGATTGTATTTATCATCATTAGTCATTTAGGTCAACATTGGATCATTCAGAGATCCTCACTGAACTTCTGGAGAGAGTTTGCTGCACTGAAAGTAAAGGGGCTGAATAATTTTGCACGCCCAATTTTTCAGTTTTTGATTTGTTAAAAAAGTTGGAAATATCCAATAAATGTCGTTCCACTTCATGATTGTGTCCCACTTGTTGTTGATTCTTCACAAAAAAATACAGTTTTATATCTTTATGTTTGAAGCCTGAAATGTGGCAAATGGTCGCAAAGTTCAAGGGGGCCGAATACTTTCGCAAGGCACTGTATATGTTTTTAAATAACATTCTTGGAACGTGCTCTGAAAGTTACTAAAGTTTTCCTGTCATTTTTATTGAATGTTTTTATTACGTTCTCAGAACAATTTGAGAACATGACTTAAAGTAGAACTTTGAGGAAAACTGCAGAAAATGTTATACTGAAGTACTGAAACTCCCACAGAAGAACGTTGTTTCTTTAACGTTCTCTGAACTATTTGAGAACATTCTCAATGTCAAACCAGTTGGAGAACGTTCCTAGAATATTACCACATTTATTTTTAAATGTAACCGTGTTTAAATGTTTAGGAAACATTCTGTTAAAGTAATGAAATACCAAAGAAAAGTATGTTTTTCGTCAAGCAACTATCCTACATCATTCCCGGAAAGTTGTGGGAAGGTTGTATGCAAACAAAAAAAACATAGGGCAACCATGCTCTCACCAATCTCTAAGAAACATATGGTTCCCAGAATGGTACGTGCTAGATGGGCTGTAATTTTAAAAAACACAGAAATGCCAGGTTGATCAAAGCTCTAGTTAATTGTTAAACATGGAAAGCAGCCTTCTGTCACAATAAAAATCCACAACTCATCAATTAATAACAAACCTTGAAAGAATGATTCACCAAATGTCTGTGTTTTTATTGCCTGTTCCATCCCTGGCTCTGCAGGGAAAGATAGTGCAGGGTACCGTGGGAAGGCAGAACGGAGGTTCCTGTGAGTGTGCATTGGAAAATAATTGCACGCAGTCAAAGCCATTCATTCAAGACCTTGAGGAGCACAGCTCAGTAATTCAGCACCACAGTCTAGAGGACACCGTACAACACACAACGCAACGGAGGACAGCAAATTCCAGTGGATGGATTCAACCAGTGGTACAATTCTAAGACTTAAAATATATTCAAGATAGAATATAAAGTTTTGACATAGGCTTAACTACAGTGATATTTCAGAGGAAAACTTCGTTGGATAAAGAGTTTAGCCACTCTTCGCTTGCGTAATGCTGGTGTAGGCAACAGTGATATTTGGGATGACTGAATGCGCCAGGCGCCTGGAATCGGGGTCTAGATACTGTAGGCGTTAGGAGTGTTGTGGAGCTGCCGGAGAGCCCCTTCATTATTAAGAAGGATGCTGGTGGGAAATGCCTGGAGACAGAGAGGACGAGATTTTTCGAAAGGCTCTGGAACTGCTGTCGGATCTCTGTTCTAGGGGCGAAGTGCAAAACGACAACTGTGTGGATTTTATATACTATTTTCGAGATCTTGCCAGACCAAGACACTCAGACTCAGGTATGTTGTGGAATGCTGTAACTAATATAAAAATCATGAGATGTATTTAAATAGATTTTCTTTTGCATTGTGAGATTTGAAACTTATGCCAACTCAATTTCAGAAGTTAATGTAGACTATATCTTGGAAAATAGACTGAAAATTGCAACGATTTCAGTGGTTTTTAAAACTGTTTTTAAGACACTTTTCCATGGATTAGGAGCTTCAGGAACTTGTTGCATATGCTTTATATCAATTAAAACTGGATAACAGTATTTCAATTTAAACGACCTACATGAGCTTGCCTGTGGAGGGGATATGAGCCCCACCCATTCTCCATAGCCTAGATAACATAATGCTTTGAAGATTGCATGACACAGTATTCCAGTGGCAGTATCATTCTAAATTATTCTAAATGTTTTGTATTCTAAATGTTAATTTGACTGTTTATTTATGATTTATATTGCTGTATATTGACTATGATAGTAAATCTACCTTTAAAGAGCAACTGCCCTTAAAAACCAACTAATCCCTTTGAAAAGGGCCAATGTGGCATTAACCTGGACTCAGGGGTAGATGTAACATAGATACATAAATCTGGGACACACCAATTAGTATGATATGTTATATGTTTATATATGTATTAATTTATATTAACATTCTAATACCTTTAGCACTATTGGTTAGAGCCTGTAAGTAAGCATTTCACTGTAAGGTCGACACAGGTTGTATTCGGCGCACGTGACAAATAAACTTTGATTTGATTTTAATTTGTGGATGTGCATCATCCATTTTGTATGATATGTTATGAATTACAAGTTATGTTACACTTTTCAATTGGTACAACATGCTACGAATTGCAATTCACAGAATATGTTATGAATTTGCAAAATGTATGAAATGTTACGAATTCTAATTCCTTGCTTGGTGGCTAGGTAGCTAACTTTAGCTAGGCTAAGGGTTATGGGTTAAGGTTAGGAGTTAGCTGACATGCTAAGTAGGCTAGTTGCAAAGTAACACAAAAAAAAACAGTTGCAAAGTTGCTAATTATCTAAAATGCTAAAGTTGTCCGTGATAAGATTCGAAACCCGCGTGCTAGACGTTTGCATTATACGCTAACCCATCCACCCAGACCAACCACCCTACTTTCGTTTTTGGCTTAAGTAACGTTCTGTTTTACAGTGCATTCAGAAACTATTCACACCACTTTACTTTTTCCACATTTTGCTTTGTTGCAGCCTGAATGTAAAATGTATTCAAATTAGATGTGTTTGTCACTGGCCTACACACAATATCCCATAACGTCAAAGTGGAATTACATTTTTACAAATGTATTAAAAATAAATAAAAAACTGAAATGTCCTGAGTCAATAGGCATTCAACCCATTTGTTATGGCAAGTCTAAATAAGTAAAATATTTGTTTAACAAGTCCTACAATAAGTTGCATGGACTCTGTGTGCAATAATAGTGTTTAACATTATTTTTGAATTACTACTTAATCTCTGTACCCCACACATACAGATTCAACCACAAAGACCAAGGAGGTTTTCCAATGCCTCACAAAGAAGAACACATATTGATAGATGTGTTAAAAAAAGAAAAAAAAGCAGACATTGAATATCACTTTGAGCATGGTGAAGTTATTAATTACACTTTGGATGGTGTATCAAAACACTCAGTCACTACAAAGATACAGGTGTCCTTCCTAACTTGCCGGAGAGGAAGGTAACCAGTCAGGGATTTCATCATGAGGCCACTGGTGACTTTAAAACAGTTTATTGGCTGTGATAGGAGAAAACTGAGGATGGATCAACAACATTGTAGTTACTCTGCAATACTAACCTGGGGTGAAAAGACAAAAGCCTGTACAGAATCAAAATATTCCAAATTATGCATCCTGTTTGCAACAAGGCACTAGAGTAATACTGCAAAACAATTGGCAAAGCAACTTTTTGTCCTGAATACAAAGTGTTATGTTTGGGGCAAATCCAGTAGAACACTTTACTGAGTACCACTCTCCATATTTTCAAGCATAGTTGTGGCTGCATCATGTTATGGGTATGATTGTAATAGTTGAGGCACGAATATATAATGGATGCAGCTATGATGGTAATAGATAACTCATGTGTGACTATAACAGTATACTAACTAGCAGGAACAAACTCAAAACAACCCAGGGCCATAGCAAAACATGTCACATTTGGTTGCATAGTGTAACGGTGTCACCGCTCTTTACATATTTTTTCCTATGTCTGTCATTTCCATTACACGTCACGAATTATGTTTTTTGGCGACATTGCTATTTTAGAAAATACCTGGGTCTATAGCAATCTGCCAAATGACAAACGCATTCTAATTAGATCAGATAGGTGTGTTGTAACTGTTGCCTTATAATGACATTAACATAGAGTACCAGCCAAAAGTTTGGACACACCTACTCATTCAAGGGTTTTTCTTTATTTTACTATCTTCTACATTGTAAAAACTATGACAGAACACATATGGAATCATGTAGTAAGAAAGTGTTAAACAAATCTAAATATATTTTAGATTTTAGATTCTTCAAAGTAGCCACCCTTGCCATGATGACATCTTTACACCTTTTTGGCATTCTCTCAACCAGCTTCATGAGGAATGCTTTTCCAAATGTCTTGGAGGAGTTCCCACATATGCTGAGTACTTGTTGGCTGTTTTTCCTTCACTCTGCAGTCCAACTCATCCCAAACCATCTCAATTGGGTTGAGGTCGGGTAATTGTGGAGGCCAGATAATCTGAAGCAGCACTCCATCACTTTCCTTGGTCAAATATTCCTTACACAGCCTGGAGGTGTGTTTTGGGTCATTGTCCTGTTGAAAAACAAATGATAGTCACACTAAGCGCAAACCAGATGGGGTGGAAAATCACTGCAGAATCATGTGGTAGCCATGCTGGTTAAGTGTGCCTTTGAATTCTAAATAAATCACCAACAGTATCACCAGCAAAGCACCCCCACACCTCTTCCTCCATGCTTCACGGTGGGAATCACACATGCGGAGATCATCCGTTCACTTACTCTGCGTCTCACAATGACACAGCGATTGGAACCAAACATCTCAAATTTGGACTCATCAGACCAAAGGACAGATTTCCACCAGTCTAATGTCCATTGTTTGTGTTTCTTGGACCAAGCAAGTCCCTTATTCTTATTGGTGTCCTTTAATAGTGGTTTCTTTGCAGCAATTCAACCATGAAGGCCTGACTCATGCAGTTTCCTCTGTGACTTGATGTTGAGATGTGTCTGTGACTTGAACTCTGTGAAGCATTTATTTGGGCTGCAATTTCTGAGGCTGGTAACTCTAATGAACTCTAATTATCCTCTTCTGTAGAGGTAACTCTATGTCTTCCTTACCTGTGGCAGTCCTCATGAGAGCTAGTTTCATCATAGCACTTGATGGTTTTTGTGACTGCACTTGAAAATGTTTTAAAAGTGCTAGACATTTTCCAGATTGACTGACCTTCATGTCTTAAAGTAATGATGAACTGTTGTTTCTCCTTGCTTATTTGAGATGTTCTTGCCATAATATGGACTTGGTCTTTTACCAAATAGGGCTATCTTCTATCTACCTTGTCACAACACAGCTGATTGGCTCAAACGCATTAAGAAGGAAAGAAATTCCACAAACAAACTTTTATCATGGCCCACCTGTTAATTGAAATGCATTCCAGGTGATTACATCATGAAGCTGGTTGAGAGAATGCCAGGAGTGTGCAAAGCTGTCATCAAGGCAAAGGGTGGCTACTTTGAAGAATCTCAAATATAAAATATAGTTTGATTTGTTTAACTTTATTGGTTACTACATGATAGTTTTGATGTCTTCACTACTTTTCTACAATGTAAAAAATAAGAAAAATAAAGAAAAACCCTTGAATGAGTGTTTCCAAACTTTTGACTGGTACTGTATAATTGCTAAGAGTAGGGTGACCAGCACCAATGTCAAACACTGTAACCACTGTCAAAATAAGGGATTTCTCTAGGACATATGCTTATTGGGCCAGTATAGTTAGGCCCTGTCCAGAAGAAACCCTAATGCCTAAATAAGTGCCAAGAACATGGTGCTTATTTAACCAGATAGTCAGTTAAGAACAACTTCTTCTTTACTATGACAGTCTACACTGACCAAATCTGGACAATGCTGGGCCAATGGTGGACCCCCCTATGGGACTCCCAATCACAGCCAGTTGTGATACAGCCTGGAATCAAACCAGGGTGGCTGTAGTGACACTGAGATGCAGTGCCTTAGACCACTGTGCCACTCAGGAACCCAAGTCACAGCGAGATTGTTGGAGCTAAAGCACAGAGAGATTCTGGCAGCAAATTTTAATTCATGGCAATAAAAATGAAACACCAGGTAAAAAACCTAGGTGTTACAGTATTTTAGATTCTGAACTCAATTTCTAATCAGTCATTAGGAATGTGACCAAAATAGCTTTTTACCAACTGAGGAACATTGCCAAGGTGCGGCTGTTTCTCTCTCAGGCTGATACAGAGAGACTCATCCATGTTTTTATAACAAGCCGGCTTGACTACTGTAATGCTCTCCTGTCTGGTCTACCCAAGAAGGCCATTGGTCAACTGCAAAAGATACAGAATGCTACAGCAAGGGTACTTAGCAAGACCAGACGGAGAGCACACATTACACCAATTTTAAGATCTCTGCACTGGCTGCCTGTGAGTTTCAGAAATAATTTTAAGATTATTCTGTTGGTTTTTAAATCAATCCACGACTGTGCACACCAATACATGTCAGACATGCTTTTCAGTTATGTACCCAGTAGGTCTCTCAGGTCCTTTGGCACTGGCCGTTTAACTATCCCAAAGCCTAGGATCAAGAGGTATGGAGAGGCAGCCTTTAGTCATTATTTTTCCCAGCCTCTGGAATAGCCTGCCAGAAAAACCTGAGGTGGGCCGAAACTATGGACATATTTCAAAGAGATCTTAAAACATACCATTTTAGATTTGCTTTTCCTTAGGTGGCTTTTTAGCCATTCAGATGTTGTTATTCTTTAGTTTTTTATCCTGTTATGTTTGTTGCGTAGTAAATATTTAAGTTTTAATTTGAATTGTTTTTAGTTTTTTTGTGAAGCATGTCTGAAATTAAATATACTGAACAAAAATATAAACGCAATATGTAACAATTTAAAATACTTTTCTGAGTTACAGTTCATAGAAGGAAATCAGTCAATTGAAATACATTCACTAGGCCCTAATCTATGGATTTCACGACTGGGCAGGGGTGCACCACCCACTTGGGAGCCAGATCCACCCATTGGGAAGCCAGGCCCAGCCAATCAGAATGAGTTTTTCCCCAAAAAAGGGCTTTATTACAGACAGAAATACTCCTCAGCATACTTACTTACTAGCCCTTTCCCAAAAATGCAGTTAAAAAGTACAAAAATGTACAAATAGATAAAAAATAAAATGTTACACAAAAAAATAGCACTAAATACAAGGAGTACCGGTACCGAGTCAGTGTACTGGGGTACAAGGTAGTTAGGGTGATTGATTGAGGTAATATGTACATATAGTTTTGGTTAGGTGATTGATTTAAGTACTATGTACATGTAGGTAAAATCAAATAAAATGTTATTTGTCACATGCGCCAAATACAACAGGTAGACCTTACCGTGAAATGCTTACTTACAAGCCCTTAACCAACAATGCAGTTTTAAGAAAATAGAGTCAAGAAAATATTTTTTTAAAAGGTAACACTATAAAATCACAATAATGACGCTATATAAAGTGGGCACCGGTACCGAGTCGATGTGCGGGGGTACTGGTTAGGCAAGGTAATCTGTACATGTACAGTAGGTAGGGGTGAAGTTACGATGCACAAATAATAAACAGTGAAAGGAGCAATGTAAAAGCAATTGGGGGAGGCAGGTGTCAATGCAAATAGTACGGGTGGCCATTTTATGAATTATTCAGCAGTCTAATGGCTTTGGGGTAGAAGCTGTTAAGGATCCTTTTGGACCTATACTTGGCGCTCTGGTACCACTTACCGTGCGTTAGCAGAGAGAACAGTCTATGAATTGGGTGACTGGAGTCTTGGCTTGGCCCCATTGATGTACTGGGCCGCACGCACTACCCTCTGTAGTGCCTTACGGTCAGAAGCCGAGCAGTTGCCGTACCAAGAGGTGATTCAACCGGTCAGGATGCTCTCGATGGTTTAGCTGTATAAATCTTTTTGAGGATCTGAGGGCCCACTCCAAATCTGTTCAGTCTCCTGAGGGGGAAAAGGCATTATCGTACCCTCTTCATGACTGTCTTGGTGTGTTTGGACCATGATAGTTTATTGGTGAACTTGAAACTCTCGACCCGCTCCACTACAGCCCTGTCGATGTGAATGGGGGCATGCTCTACCCTCCTTCTCCTGTAGTCCACAATCAGCTCTTTTGTCTTGCTTACGTTGAGGGAGAGGTTGTTGTCCTGAAACCACACTGCCAGGTCTCTGACCTCACCCTTATAGGCTGTCTCATCGTTGTCGGTGATCAGGCCTACCACCTTGTGTCGTCAGCAAACTGGTGGGGCCCGTCAGGAAGTCCAGGATCCAGTTGCAGAAGGGAGGTGTTTAGTCCCAGGGTCCTTAGCTTAGTGATGAGCTTTGTGGGCACTATAGTGTTTAACGATGAGCTGTTGTCAATGAACAGTATTCTCACATAGGTGTTCCTTTTGTCCAGGTAGGAAAGGGCAGTGTTGAGTGCAATTGAGATTGCGGCATCTGTGGATCTGTTGGGGCGGTATGCAAATTGGAGTGGGTCTAGGGTTTCCGGGAAAATGGTGTTGGTTTTAGCCATGACCAGCTTTTCAAAGCATTTCATGGCTACAGTGCAACGGGGCAGTAGTCATTTAGGCAGGTTACCTTTGCTTTCTTGGGCACAGGGACTATGGTGGTCTGCTTGAAACGAAGGTATTACACACTCGGTCAGGGAGAGGTTGAAAATGTCAATGAATACTCTTGCCAGTTGGTCTACACATGCTCTGAGTACAGGTCCTGGTAATTCGTCTGGCCTGTCGGCCTTGTGAATGTTAACCTGTTTAAAGGTCTTGCTCACATCGGCTATGGAGAGCGTGGTCACACAGTTGTCCGGAACAGCTGGAGCTCTCATGCATGCTTCAGTGTTGCTTGCCTCAAAGCGCACATCTGATAGGCTAGTGTCACTGGGCATCTTGCGGCTGTGTTTCCCTTTGTAGTCCTACGAGCGCCAGAGTATTAGGATTAAATCTTAGACCTGCATTGACGCTTTGCCTGTTTGATGGTTTGTCTGCGGGCATAGCGGGATTAGTGTCCCGCTCCTTGAAAGCGGCAGCTCTGGCCTTTTGCTCGGTGTGGATGTTGCCTGTAATCCATGGCTTCTGGTTGGGATATGTATGTACGGTCGCTGTGGGGATGACATCGTCAAAGCACTTGTTGATGAAGCCGGTGACTGATATGGTATACTCCTCAATGCCATTTGGGGGGGGGGGGGGGGGGGGGGGGGGTGAACAGCAGAAAGTCTGGGTAGCCATTTAATTAACTGTTCAGCAGTCATGTCTTTGGGGTCAAAGCTGTTCAGGAGCCTTTAGGTCCCAGATTTGGCGTTCCGGTACTGCTTGCCATACGGTACCAGAGAGCACAGACTGTGACTTGGGTGGCAGTCAGGAAGAAGAGTATCCAATTGCAGAGGGAGGTGTTTAATGACAGGGTCCTTAGAATAGGGATGAGTTTGTACGGCACTATGTTGTTGAATGCTGAGCTCAACCGATACCTGACACGGACAATGGTGTTGTAGTGGGAAGATTGGAGTACTGTGATCCAAGAGGTTGTGAGCTCAAATTCAGTGGTGTGTATTCATGGATACCAAAGAAGGTCAGGTTTCCCAAAAAATTTACCAACAAAAAAACATATAAAACAATGTATTTTATCTCTCTGTGCATCATCATTTTCCTTCAATTTGGGAGAGGCTGAATGTACACTACCGGTCAAAAGTTTAAGAACACCTACTCATTCAAGGGTTTTTCTTTATTTTTTACTATTTTCTACATTGTAGAAAAAATAGTGAAGATATCAAAACTTTAAAATAACACATATGGAATCATGTAGTAGCCAACAAAATATATGTTATATTTGAGATTATTCAAAGTTGCCAACCTTTGCCTTGACAGCTTTGCACACTCTTGGCATTCTCTCAACCAGCTTCATGAGGTAGTCACCTGGAATGCATTTCAGTTAACAGGTGTGCCATCTTAAAAGTTAATTTGTGGAATTTCTTTCCTTCTTAATGCATTTGAAGCAATCCGTTGTGTTGTGACAAGGTAGGTGGGGTATACAGAAGATACCCCTATTTGGTAAAAGACCAAGTCCATATTATGGCCAGAACATCTCAAATAAGAAAAGCGAAATGACAGTCCATCATTACTTTAAAACCTCTCAGGCTAGCGGGACGCCTAGTGGACAGCTTGTGGAAGCTTTGGGAATTGCAATCTGGGAGCTGGAATTGCATATGCCCCTATGCTTTCCATTGTAAGAGCATGGGCTCTCTAAAAAAAAAGATCCTGTTGGTTTTTCTTTGGATTTTCTCTGACCGTATCTATTGTGTTATAGTCTCACACATTATTCTAACATTTCTACAAACTTCAAAGTGTTTTCTATCCAATGGTACCAAATCTATATACATATCCTGGCTTCTGGGCCTGAGTAACAGGCAGTTTACTTTTGGTACGTCAGTCAGGAGGAAATTCAGAAAAAAGGACCCTAGCCTGAAGAAGTTTAAGATATGAAGTTCAGTCAACACGGAACATTTCAATAACTTTTAAAGTTTCTTCAAGTGTAGTCGCAAAAACCGTCAAGCGCTATGATGGAACCGGCTCTCACAGGAATGGAAAATCTAGATTTACCTCTGCTGCAGAAGATAAGTTCATTAAAGGTGCATACAAGTGTCTTAGTACATACAACGTATGTATATTGGAGTACTGTGATCCAAGAGGTTGTGAGCTCAAAATCAGTGGTGTGTATTCATGGATACCAAAGAAGGTCAGGTTTCCCAAAAAAGTGGGGTGGCAGGTAGCCTAGTAGTTCGAGCATTGGACTTGGAACTGGAATTTTGCAGGATCAAATCCCTGAGCTGACAGGGTAAAAAAACTGTCATTCTGCCTCTGAACAAGGCTGTTAACCAACTAGGCGGTCATTGAAAATAAGAATTTGTTCTTAACTGACTTAGTTAAATAAATGACAAACTTCAGAAATTACAGCCCAAATAAATGCTTTACATAGTTCAAGTAACAGACACATCTCAACATCAACTGTTCAGAGCAGACTGTATGAATCAGGCCTTCATTTATTAAGAACAAATTCTTATTTACAATGACGGCCTAACAAAAGGCAAAGGGCCTCCTGGGGCTGGGATTGAAAAAAGAAATATATGTACTGTATATACAGTGGGGAGAACAAGTATTTGATACTCTGTCAATTTTGCAGGTTTTCCTACTTACAAAGCATGTAGAGGTCTGTCATTTTTATCATATATACACTTCAACTGTGAGAGATGGAATCTAAAACAAAAATCCATAAAATCACATTGTATGATTTTAAAGCAATTAATTAGCATTTTATTGCATGACATAAGTATTTGATACATCAGAAAAGCAGAACTTAATATTTGGTACAGAAACCTTTGTTTGCAATTACAGAGATCATACGTTTCCTGTAGTTCTTGACCAGGTTTGCACACATTGCAGCAGGGATTTTGGCCCACTCCTCCATACAGACCCTCTCCAGATCCTTCAGGTTTCGGGGCTGTCGCTGGGCAATACGGACTTTCAGCTCCATCCAAAGATTTTCTATTGGGTTCAGGTCTGGAGACTGGCTAGGCCACTCCAGGACCTTGAGATGCTTCTTTCGGAGCCACTCCTTATTTGCCCTGGCTGTGTGTTTCAGGTCGTTGTCATGCTGGAAGACCCAGCCACGACCCATCTTCAATGCCCTTACTGAGGGAAGGAGTTTGTTGGCCAAGATCTCACGATACTTGGCCCCATCCATCCTCCCATCAATACGGTGCAGTCGTCCTGTCCCTTTTGCAGAAAAGCATCCCCAAAGAATGATGTTTCCACCTCCATGCTTCACGGGTTGGGATGGTGATTGTGGACTTCAGGAAACAGCAGAGGGAACACCCCCCTATCCACATCGATGGAACAGTAGTGGAGAGGGTAGCAAGTTTTAAGTTCCTCGGCATACACATCACAGACAAACTGAATTGGTCCACTCACACAGACAGCATCGTGAAGAAGGCGCAGCAGCGCCTCTTCAACCTCAGGAGGCTGAAGAAATTCGGCTTGTCACCAAAAGCACTCACAAACTTCTACAGATGCACAATCGAGAGCATCCTGGCGGGCTGTATCACCGCCTGGTATGGCAACTGCACCGCCCTCAACCGTAAGGCTCTCCAGAGGGTAGTGAGGTCTGCACAACGCATCACCGGGGGCAAACTACCTGCCCTCCAGGACACCTACACCACCCGATGTCACAGGAAGGCCATAAAGATCATCAAGGACATCAACCACCCGAGCCACTGCCTGTTCACCCCGCTATCATCCAGAAGGCGAGGTCAGTACAGGTGCATCAAAGCTGGGACCGAGAGACTGAAAAACAGCTTCTATCTCAAGGCCATCAGACTGTTAAACAGCCACCACTAACACTGAGTGGCTGCTGCCAACACACTGACACTGACTCAACTCCAGCCACTTTAATAATGGGAATTGATGGGAAATGATGTAAATATATCACTAGCCACTTTAAACAATGCTACCTTATATAAATGTTACTTACCCTACATTATTCATCTCATATGCATACGTATATACTGTACTCTATATCATCGACGGTATCCTTATGTAATACATTGTTGTAATACATACTTTGTTTACATACTCATCTCATTTGTACATACTGTACCCGATACCATCTACTGTATCTTGCCTATGCTGCTCTGTACCATCACTCATTCATATATCCTTATGTACATATTCTTTTTCCCCTTACACTGTGTACAAGACAGTAGTTTTGGAATTGTTAGTTAGATTACTTGTTATTACTGCATTGTCGGAACTAGAAGCACAAGCATTTCGCTACACTCGCATTAACATCTGCTAACCATGTGTATGTGACAAATAAAATTTGATTTGATTTGATTTGATTTGGTGTTCTTGGGGTTGTACTCATCCTTCTCCTTCCTCCAAACACGGCGAGTGGAGTTTAGACCAAAAAGCTCTATTTTTGTCTCATCAGACCACATGACCTTCTCCCATTCCTCCTCTGGATCATCCATATGGTCATTGGCAAACTTCAGACGGGCCTGGACATGCGCTGGCTTGAGCAAGGGGACCTTGCGTGCGCTGCAAGGTTTTAATCCATGACGGCGTAGTGTGTTACTAATGGTTTTCTTTGAGACTGTGGTCCCAGCTCTCTTCAGGTCATTGACCAGGTCCTGCCGTGTAGTTCTGGGCTGATCCCTCACCTTCCTCATGATCATTGATGTCTCAAGAGGTGAGATCTTGCATGGAGCCCCAGACCGAGGGTGATTGACCGTCATCTTGAACTTCAACAGTTGTTGCCTTCTCACCAAGCTGCTTGCCTATTGTCCTGTAGCCCATCCCAGCCTTATGCAGGTCTACAATTTTATCCCTGATGTCCTTACACAGCTCTCTGGTCTTGGCCATTGTGGAGAGGTTGGAGTCTGTTTGATTGAGTGTGTGGACAGGTGTCTTTTATACAGGTAACGAGTTCAAACAGGTGCAGTTAATACAGGTAATGAGTGGAGAACAGGAGGGCTTCTTAAAGAAAAACTAACAGGTCTGTGAGAGCCGGAATTCTTACTGGTTGGTAGATGATCAAATACTTATGTCATGCAATAAAATGCAAATTAATTACTTAAAAATCATACAATGTGATTTTCTGGATTTTTGTTTTAGATTCTGTCTCTCACAGTTGAAGTGTACCTATGATAAAAATTACAGACATCTACATGCTTTGTAAGTAGGAAAACCTGCAAAATCGGCAGTGTATCAAATACTTGTTCTCCCCACTGTACATATATAAATAAGGGGCAAAACATGCATCACGACAAGAGAGACAATACAACACCACATAAAGAGAGACCTAAGACAACAACATGGGAAGGCAGCAATACATGACAATACAGCATGGTAGCAACACAACATAACAACAACATGGTAGCAGCACAAAACATGGTACAAACATTATTGGGCACAGACAACAGCACAAAGGGCAAGAAGGTAGAGATAACAATGCACCACGCAAAGCAGCCACAAGTGTCAGTAAGAGTGTCCATGATTGAGTCTTTGAATGAAGATATTGAAATTAAACTGTCCAGTTTGACTGTTTGTTGCAGCTCGTTCCAGCTGCTAGCTGCAGTGAACTGAAAAGACGAGCGACCCAGGGATGTGTGTGCTTTTGGGACCTTTAACAGAATGTGACTGGCAGAACGGGTGTTGTATGTGGAGGATGAGGGCTGCAGTAGATATCTCAGATAGGTGGGAGTGAAGCCTAAGAGGGTTTAATAAATAAGCATCAACCAGTGGGTCTTGCGACAGATATACAGAGATGACCAGTTTACAGGGGAGTATAGAGTGCAGTGATGTGTCCTATAAGGAGCACTGATGTCAGATATGATGGCTGAATGGCAGAGAACATCTAGCCGCTCGAGAGCACCCTTACCTGCCGATCTATAAATTACGTCTCCGTAATCTAGCATGGGTAGGATGGTCATCTGAATCAGGGTTAGTTTGGCAGCTGGGGTGAAAGAGGAGTGATTACGATAGAGGAAACCAAGTCTAGATTTAACTTTAGCCTGTAGCTTTGATATGTGCTGAGAGAAGGACAGTGTTCCGTCTATCCATGCTCCCAAGTACTTGCATGAGGTGACTACCTCAAGCTTTAAACCCTCAAAGGTAGTAATCACACCCGTGGGGAGAGGGGCATTCTTCTTACCAAACCACATGACCTTTGTTTTGGAAGTGTTCAGAACAAGGTTAAGGGTAGAGAAAGATTGTTGGACACTAAGAAAGCTTTGTTGTAGAGAGTTTAACACAAAATCCGGGGAGGGGCCAGCTGAGTATAAGACTGTATCATCTGCATATAAATGGATGAGAGAGCTTCCTACTGCCTGTGCTATGTTGTTGATGTGAATTGAGAAAAGCGTGGGGCCGAATTGCTGCAACGATACCACTACTAAAGGACATCAATAAGAAGAAGAGACTTGCTTGGACCAAGAAACATAAGCAATGGGCATTAGACCTGTGGAAATTTGTCCTTTGGTCTGATGAGTCTTTGTGAGACGGATGAACGGTGAACGGATGATCTCCACATGTGTATTTCCCACCGTAAAGCATGGAAGAGGAGGTGTTATGTTGTGGGGGTGCTTTGCTGGTGACACTGTCAGCCTACATGCAGTACGCTTTGTGGACTTTACCACATCGAAGGCTGCTGAGGAGAGGATGGCTGATAATAATGGCTGGACCGGAGTAAATGGAATGGCATCAAACACATGAAAACCATGTGTTTGATATATTTGATACCATTCGACTGATTCCGCACCAGCCATTACCATGAGCCCGTCCTCCCCAATTAAGGTGCCACCAGCCTCCTTCACCGGACAGATGTTACTCTCCGGTTTTTGATGAAACACCGTTGTGATTGAATTTTATTCTGCCACTGTGTCTTCTTATTTTCTCTGCCTTAGGCCTATATACTGTATATCACAGTGGCAAGGCATATGAACAAGCAGGTTAAAGAGCAAACAACGCAATCATCACAACACATGGGTTGTAATATGGCAAGTTTTTCCTGGCTCGGCTTCCCCAGTGATTTTACCCACACACATCTACTGTTCAAATCCCAGGTTAGGACATGTTGAGTAATAATTACAGTACAGCTGAACATGCACAATGTAGCCATTTATGTTAAAGTGTGTCAAATATTTAAGTATGTATGTTAAAAGCATTGTCTGTGTGTACGTCATATCCCTAACATTGCCAACAGACAAAGAACTATGAATGGGTCTGTGGTTCACAGTTCACCAATCAAGGTGTGATGTGTGATGTAACTTTTTTTGGAGAATGTTTCTTTGGGACCATCAGGCGACATTCTGACAACTGATACACAGAAATGTTCCTGCAACGTTACCATGAAACGTGTCTTCAACAATTGTGTCTTATATTCTGAGAGCATGGCAACCATGTTCTGTGTATGTTTGGTGGGACATTGATGGAATATTCTCCCAACCCTTAGAAACCTAGACACATGAATGTTCTTGCAACGTTCCCATGAGATGTGTCTAGAACATTAATATTTTAAATTCTGAGAACATCGTAACCGTGTTCTGGGTAAGTTCTATTTCACATTAAGGGATTGGTCTTTGGAAACATTCCTTGCACATCACGGGAACATCCATATGAAAACTTTATTTAATGACCTAATGAGACTCTTAAGGTAACGTTCTCTAAAGTTGAGGGAACGTTTGTTGTTAGCTGGGTAGTTGCTACACATTTTTTGGGAGTGGTTAAAACTATCCTTTTGATATAATGGATGGTCAGTCCTTGCCTCCATAGCTCTGTCTATGAATTTGAGAGTTGTTACATTTCTCTAGTCCCAGCTTTTTACCAAAACAGAAACGGAGTGTCTGCTTTGTAATTGTTTCAGTTAAGGATTTTAGCTTTAAGTGACAAATAGTGAATATTGAGCAAATGGAAATTGAGCTGGTACCTCAGTCTAACCACCTTATACTATCAAGTCACAGACCAGAGTCGTTTGAGAGTCATTTTGTCACCGTAGGCTCAATATTAGATGCTGGGCTTGACTGATGCGTTTAAACACGATACAAATTCCATTAAACATGCATGATCCTACGGAACTTCTGCGAACAGATATTTTCCTGAAAGACTCTGTGACCTATTTATTGCACATTACTCCACATAAGCAAGGTTCTATAGACGCAAAATGATAACAAGACCACTGAAAGTGTGGAAACTATTTTTGACCCTCCCATACTGCCAGCCATGTCTGAATAATAGAGGACCACAATGAAACTTGATCCTTGGTTTTGGTCAGGCCCACTTGAGGAGAGAGACTCGTCTGGTCTGAACAGTCACAAATGGGATTTCTAGTAGGAAACTAACTGGCCATAAAGCTACATAAACTGCTGGCATTAAATGCCTAAGGGCAATGGGCTTACTTACAATAACTATACAAACAGCAGTTGTAATAATTGGACAGTTAAGAAAAGTCCATCTCATATCCTCTGATTATGCAATAGAAGTTGCTTGGCAAAATAGCTACAATCAAACGACAGAGATTGTCGCTTTCCAGATGAAGACGTTAAGAAAACCTTTTTGTCCGTGTTCTTCACACATTTTTCTCATGCTCAACAAAGCCTCTGGGCCAGTTGGACCACTGCAGCAGCATCCAGTGGAACAAGCATTGTCAGTTACGTTAAGTAGTTTTCTTTGTGGATCGAACAGTTTGTTATCACAGCTCTTCTAGGGGAGCAATACATCTGTTCTAAAGATACATCAGAGGTGCCTGGGTGTTAACTCCAGTCTCTCAATTCCCCATATTAAAATGACCTCTCACCTTTGCAATGGTCCCTTATTGACATATTGTTGCCTGTGCTGCTGTTTGTCACAACCTGGGCTTGCCCTCTCTATGGATGACTAGCAGACCAATATAAACAACACGATGGGTATAATGGAAGAGCCTATATGACCCAGGCTTGTATATTAGGAGTCTTCTGTAATTCGCCAAATAATTTCACCTTCATGAAAATATCAATCTTCGTAGATCTAAACCTACTGAGGGTTGTGGATGTGTATGGATCTGTGAAGACGATTATTATTTGATCAAACATTATAGGACTATGGGGATTTCCCTCATCTCATCAGAATGAGGCACTTCAAAGAGCTTCTTTCTCCCAAACCGAGGTCACCCCCAGCAGGCAGAGTGTAGCCCCTGGTGGATAGGCCAGGAGCCAGCAGCCCAGTGAAGGAAAAACACAGGTCAGACCAGAGGGGCTCCTTGAGAAAGTATAACATATTCATAGCTTTCCACTCAAGCTGGGAAAAAATGTGACCGGTCGAACTGTGCTGTTGCCCTCTGGTTCAATGAGTTCTTCCCTTTGTTAATCTACTAACCTTCTAGTGCTCTTATATTCCCTGTGGTTGATATTGCTCTTTTCAGCATTCAAAGAATCAATTCAAATCACATTTTATTTGTCACATGCTTTGTAAACAACAGCTGTAGACTAACAGTGAAATGCTTACGTGCCCTTCCCAACAATGCAGAGAGAAACCATTTGAAAAATAGAAAAATAATAACACAAAGAATAAATACACAATGTGTATAAATAACTTGGCTATATACACGGGATACTGGTATGTGCAGGAGTACGAGGTAATTGAGGTAGATATGTACATATATTGTAGGTAGGGATAAAGTGACTAGGCAACAGGATAGATAATAAGAAGTAGGAAGAGCGTACGTGATAAAACAAATTGTTAGCGCAAAATGGGTCAATGCAGATAGTCCGGGTAACTATTGGTGAACTATTTAGCCGTCTTATTGCTTGGGGGTAAAAGCTATTCAGGGTCCTGTTGGTTCCACACTTGGTGCATCGGTACCGCTTGCCGTGCGGCAGCAGAGAGAACAGTCTGTGACTTGGGTGGCTGGAATGGCAGGGAGCTCGGCCCCAATGATGTACTGGACCGTACGCACTACCCTCTGCAGCGTCTTGCGGTCAGAAGCCTAACAGTTACCATACCAAGCGGTGATGCAGCCAGTGAAGATGCTCTCAATGGTGCAATTGTAAAACTTTTTGAGGATCTGAGGGCCCATGCCGAATCTTTTAAGACTCATGAGGGAGGAGAGGCATTGTCGCGTCTTCTTCACCACTGTGTTGGTGTGTGTGGACCATGATAATTCTTTAGTGATGTGGACACCGAGGAACTTGAATCTCTTAACCCGCTCCACTACTGCCCCGTCGATGTGTTGTATGTGGAGGATGAGTGTTGCAGTAGGTAGTTCAGATAGGGGGGAGTGAGGCCTAAGAGGGTTTTTTAAATAAGCATCAACCAGTGGGTCTTACGCTGGGTACACAGAGATGACCAGTTTACAGAGGAGTATAGAGTGCAGGGATGTGTCCTATAAGGAGCATTGGTGGAAAATCTGATGGTCAAATGGTAAAGAACGTCTAGCCGCTTGAGAGCACTCTTACCTGCCGATCTATAAATTACATCTCTGTAGGATTACATCTCTGGGTAGGATGGTCATCTGAGTCAGGGTTAGTTTGGCAGCTGGGGTGAAAGTAGAGCGATTATAACTGAGGAAACCAAATCTAGATTTAACCTTAGCATGCAGCTTGGATACTGTATGTGCTGAAGGAAGGACAGTGTACTCTCTAGCCATACTCCCAAGTACTTGTATGAGGTGACTACCTCAAGCTCTACATCCACAGAGGTAGTAATAACACTGGTGAGTTCAAAAGAAGGTTATTGGCATAGAAACCATGTTGGACACTAAGAAAGCTTTGTTGTTGAGCGTTTAACACAACATCCGGGGAGGGGCCAGCTGAGTATAAAACTGTATAATCTGCATATAAATGGATGAGAGAGCTTCCTACTGCCTGAGCTATGTTGTTGATGTGAATTGAGAAGAGCTTGGGGCCTATGATTGAGCCTTGGGTACTCCCTTGGTAGCTGAGACATGATATGTTCTGACTTTACACATTGAAATCTTTGAGAGGAAATTGGTCTACCGTATCAAAGCTTTGGCTTTAAAATGTAAATAAAAATAGCAAAACAACATTGCTTAGAATCAAGGGCAGTGGTGACATAATTTAGAACATGTAAGGTTACAGTTACACATCTGTATCCTGAGCAGAAAACAGATTGCATGCCAGTGAGAATACTATAGACATCAAGTTAGCCAGTCAGTTGAATATTGCCAAGTTTTTCAACACTTTTGATAAATAGGGCAAGACATGAATTGGCCTATAACAATTAGGATTAGCTTGATCTCCCCTTTTTAAATAAAGGACTCACTGTGGCTTCCTTCCAATCAATGGGAACCTCCCCAGAGAGTAGAGACAGTTTAAAAAGGTGAGAGTTAGGCTCCGAGATGGTTGGGGCTGCAACCTTAAAAGAAGAAAGGATCTAAACCATTTCACCCAGATGTTTTTTGGGGGTCAAGTTCAAGGAGCTCCTTTAGCACCTCAGACTCAGTGACCGCCACCTGCAGGGAGAAGCTGTGTAGCGGGCGAGTGAAAAACGAGGGAGGAGCATCAGGGTTAGATGCATTATAAGGGCTGGGAGATGAGGAAGTGTTGGACAGGCAACGAGTGATGGCTGAGTCAGATAGGAATCCTGACTTAATGAAGTGGTGATTAAAGAGCTTAGCCATGCGCTCCTTGTTAGTAACAACCACATCATCAACCTTAAGGGACATGGGCAGCTGTGAGTAGGGTTTATTCTCCAGGTCTTTCACTTTTTTCCAGAACTTCTTGGGGTTAGACCCACAGAGAGAGAACTGCTCTTTAAAGTAACTAACGCTGGCCTTCGGGATAGCCTGGGTGCACTTACGTCTCATTTGCCTGAACGACAGCCAGTCAGCCTGAGTATTTGTGTGCCAAGCTTTTCGCCAAATGGTGTTTTTGCGGTGGACTAACTCTGCCAGATTACCGTCAAATCAGGCACTGACACTTTTTTACATTTAAATGTTCTTTATGGGGGCGTGCTTGTTAACAATACCACTGAAAATATTTTAAAAAGAAGCAGCAAGCATCTTCAACAGAGGGGATCAAACTGAATCTATCCCAATTTACAGAGGCCAGGTGATGAAGGAAGGCTTGCTCATTAAAGTTTTTCAGCAAGCATTTATGACAAAACAGGACAGGTCGTTTCACTGAGCAGCCATTACGAACACAGGACGTAAAACAATGGTCACTAAAAGCATTACAGAAAACACCACACTGATACCATTCAGGATTATTTGTGAGGATAACATCAAGGAGAGTAGTCTTTCCTGGGTATTTGCAGTCATACCTTGTGGGATTGATAATAATCTGAGAGAGATTTAGGAAGTCCCATTGTTTTGAGACTTGGCCGAATGGTTTAAACATGTCACAGTTTAGTTCACATAGCAGGATAAATTCAGACTTAGTATAAGGGGAGAGAGCTTAGGGCAGGTAGGGTACAGGCCGGTGCTGATGGATTTTGATAACGCCCAGCAACAGTCAACAAAGAGCTATCTATGCTTAAACCAGCAAATCAAATAGTTTGGGGACAGACTTGATGGAGACAACTGAGCACTGAAGGTGTTAAATTGGTAAAGATTGCCACGCCACCACCTTTGGAACATCTGTCTTGCAGTTAAAGGTTATAACCAGAAAGGTTAACATCAGTGTTCAGAACAGTCTTTCTTAACCATGAGTCAGTAATGACAAAACACATCTGGATTGGAGCTGTGAACCCACACTTTCAATTGCTAAATTTTAGATAATAAGCTTCTAGTGTTAACGTGAAAAAAACCTAGGCTTTTACGAGAGAAGAAATCAGTGAAGCAGAAATCATCCGAGCGCAAGACAGAATTGGGGCTTGCAACAGTAGACGGGGTCAAGGTGTACATTTCCAGATATCACCAGCAGTAATACAATTAGGGCACGGCAGAGGACAGTGAGAGCTTTGCGGTGTTGATTATTTATTAGAATGTGAATGTGCATCAGATGGCAACAAGATCAAATTGTACAGCACTTTCATCAGGTAACATGAATGCAAATCCAGCTAGAGGGGGTTAAAATAGTATGGGAGGTCAAGAGACCGTGTAACAGATAGATAGTCTGAGTCGCAAGTGTGGGAACAAACATTGTTTGTCCCACGGTTGGGTAAACGAGAAAGTTTATAGTCACCAAAGTGTGAAGGAGTCATGGAGCAAATAGCACAAAGCACAAGAAAAAAAATGACTTGGGGCTAGACATTGTTAAGTTAAAAGAGTCACTCGCCCCAACAACATAAGAGAGTAGCTCTCAATGAGTCCAGTAGGCTATAAACGTCTGAGATAAAATAAAATAATACTAGGTCTATGCTAGTTAATTAAAGTGTTTCTGAGTGAGCTCACATAATAAGCTTCACAAGTTAATTAGCCTACATAAAATTCAGATCAGTGCAAAGTCTGCGGTGTGTGTGAATGTATGTGCGTGTGTGCTGGAGGCGAGCAAAGGCTAGGGAGAGAGGGGAGTGTGGCGGAGGTACCTGTACCAGACGTGGGGAGCAGATTGCTGGGTGGGACTTATTTTTTACTTGATCAATAGCTAAAAGTACTTGTCCAAAACTGAAAATTCTGTTGTAAGTAAAACAAATATTATTGACAGATGCGATTTGATCATTATTGTTATTTTAATAACAGTGGACATTTCCTGACTCCAACCATTTGGAAACTATAACAAATTGAACCTGCATACAATAAAGTGCATCAGTTAATCAGTGAATTCATTTACATTTTCCCTAGAGGGTTAGAATGGATTAATTACCATATATGACAACCTATGGCAGGCTAATTAAAACTGCTTGATGTCTGTTAACCATCACAATAGCAACATACATAGATAAAGAGATGCATCTCTAAAACGCTGAGATCAAAATGTCACAGAACACAATGACTCACACAATGAAGTTCAAGTCTACATGTTGATGAATAACATACAAATACCCACCAAGTTAAATTTGATAAAATATACTTTACTCATGAATTATGCATGACTATGCAGTATGTACTGTGTGTACAGTACTTATAAGACTAAGGAAGGAAGTCAGACATGGAGTATACCTACTTACTGCTTTAAATGAGGATCGCTTTCCTGTATAGCATTCTAGCAGGCAGGCCGACATAGACGGAGATACATAGACACGTGTGGGTGTGTGTGATCAGTCCTCCTCCAGCTCATCTCCTTCTTCACTCTCCTCTACCTCGTCTCCCCTCTGTCGCTGTTGTCTGGACAACCAGGGGTTGAACCCTGGTCTACGTTTTCTCAGACTTGAAGACCACTATCTTTGGGCAGCTGTAAAGTCTTCCATGGGAGGACCCTCCACCACAGGAACATGATCCTTTGCAGTTGTGGGGTAGTCAGACTGGATGGCAAATCTGTTTTGATCCTCTTCATTGTTGAGAAACCACGTTCACACTGTCGTGACTTTACTTTCATTAATTTGATAACTGTTATTTATATAATCCACTAACTATGTTTAATTGTTACTTGATTCAATTAATCACTTAACAATTAACTCATTAGGATTAGGGGCATCACAAAACAAGTTGTTTAACAAGTTACTATCTCCCAAATTAAACTCTGGAAGATATACACTACCGTTCAAAAGTTTGGGGTCACTTAGAAACGTTCTTCTTTTGTAAAGAAAAGCAAATTTTTTGTCCATTAAAATAACATCAAATTCATCAGAAATACAGTGTAGACATTGTTAATGTTGAAAATTACTATTGTAACATGAAACGGCTGATTTTTATGCAATATCTACATAGGCGTAAAAAGGCCCATTATCAGCAACCATCAGTCCTGTGTTCCAATGGCATGTTGTGTTAGTGAATCCAAGTTTAGCATTTTAAAGGATAATTTATCATTAGGAAACCCTTTTGCAATTATGTTAGCACAGCTGAAAACTGTTGTCCTGATTAAACACGCTGGTCGAAAAGGGCGGTTCCATCACAATGACACGCTCTTCTGACCTCACTCTGGGGCATAGCTAGTTACTGTGCAAGGTATTCTCAAAAACAATTATCTTATTAGAAAACTAAAATCACAATCATATCTTAACAAAAATACTCTCATCATTTTCCCTGCACAACGTAAAGGATGGAGACTTCATACAGTGGTTCTTCATTTTACCTTTATTTAACTAGGCAAGCCAGTTAAGAACAAATTCTTATTTTCAATTACAGCCTAGGAACAGTGGGTTAATGTCCTTGTTCAGGGGCAGAACGACAGATGTTTATCTTGTCAGCTCGGGGATTCGATCTTGCAACGTTTTGGTTACTAGTCCAATGCTCCTACCACCAGGCTACCTGCCTCCCTGATTAAAAAAAAGTTGTGAGCTTACACCGCGGGACTTAGAGGTACCCAGCATCACGGTTTCATTGCTCCAGACCATCGCAAGGGGGAGTTAGAGCACTCATTATGCATTTGGGTCCCAAGGTTTTTATATGACGAATGGTTCCAAGTGGTTCCAATGACGAATTTGACGCAAGGTGACTTTCTTCAGCAAAGATGGCTGACAATACATTATGGTGGATACAAATGTAAGTAATTATAACGTCATAACAAGTCAAGCAAAAAAATTACAATTGAGAGGAATATGTTAGTTAATGTAGAGACAAACGCATATTTTTTTGTCATCAAGTTAATTTACGAAAATGGCTAGTTAGCAAGTTCTTTTTCAGTCATATCCAATACCAGGTGTATCAAACTCCATTCTTTGAATGATGCTGTGTCTACATGTATGTATTACAATTATACACTTCAAAAGTGTAAACCAATCCTGCTCCTGGGACATCAATGATTACACATTGTAACTATGCAATAGACTAGAAACATGATTTAAATAAAGGCTGATTTGTAATTCATATATACAGAATAAAAAACAGTATATCCTGCTAGCACGCCCACAAGCGAGCCACTCAGGTGGAGAATGATGCGTGGAAGAGAGTGAGGAACGAGAAGGGAGTAACAATCCAGGCTATTTGCTCTGAGACCGGCATAATAATGTAATGAAACAAGCAAGGAGAAGGTTTTGAACCCTCAACATTCTAGCCCGAAGTCCAGCACGCTATCAACTGTGCCCAAATGTATTAATTGGGTTTGGGGCCGATTGTGGCTAAAAACACTTTATCAATTGGATTCTTTAACATGGAAAGGGGGAAAATTATTATTACTTGTTTTTCACAAGCGTAGCAGGATGGGCTAGTAGCTGAACAATAGACAATTCAACCTTTACTAAAGAACTGTCTAATAGCCGAGCTAGGTGTGAAACCCTCCCTCCCCATCTGGAGATAGGTGTGACCCCCCCTCCCCAGCTTGCAACAAATCAATTGTATCTATCTTTCCACATCTACCTACATCTACCTGCACACAGTTAATTTTCTGAAAAAAATATACAGTTGAAGTCGGAAGTTTACATACACTTAGGTTGGAGTCTTTAAAACTTGTTTTTCAACAACTCCACAAATTTATTTTGCTAATGCAAATGTAAGTAATTATAACATTATAACAAGTCAAGCAAAAAAAAATACAATTGAGAGGAATATGTTAGTTAATGTAGAGACAAACGAATGTGCATATTTATTTGTCATCAAGTTAATTTAGGAAAATTGCTATTTAGCAAGTTTCTTTCAGTCATATCCAATACCAGGTGTATCAAACTCCATTCTTTGAATGATGCATATCCAATAAAAAATATACAGTTGAAGTCGGAAGTTTACATACACTTAGGTTGGAGTCATTAAAACTTGTTTTTCAACAACTCCACAAATGTATTTTTGAAGTCAGTTAGGACATATATATGTAATTTTTCCAACATTTGTTTACAAACAGATTATTTCACTTGTAATTCACTGTATCACAAATCGAATGGGTCAGATGTTTACATACACTAAGTTGACTGTGCCTTAAATAGCTTGGAAAATTCCAGAAAATTATGTCATGGCTTTAGAAGCTTCTGATAGGCTAATTAACATTATTTGAGTCATTTGGAGGTGTACCTGTGGCTGTATTTCAAGGCCTACCTTCAAACTCAGTACCTCTTTCTTGACATCATGGGAAATTCAAAAGAAATCAGCCAAGACCTCAGAAAAAAATGGTGGACCTCCTGGTTCATTCTTGGGAGGTATTTCCAAATGCCTGAAGGTACCACGTTCATCTGTACCGACAATAGTATTTAAGTATAAACACCATGGGACCATGCAGCCGTCATAGGAAGGAGACGCGTTCTGTCTCCTAGAGATGAACATACTTTGGTGTGTCCTGTAGACAATTTGTTGGCAGAACTGAAAAAGCGTGTGTGAGCAAGGAGGCCTACAATCCTGACTCAGTTACACCAGCTCTGTCAGGAGGAACAGGCCAAAAGCCACCCAATTTATTGTGGGAAGCTTGTGGAAGGCTACCCGAAACGTTTGAATTTAAAGGCAATGCTACCAAATACTAATTGAGTGTATGTAAACTTCTGACCCACTGGGAATATGATGAACAAAAAAAAAAGATGAAATAAATCATTCTCTCCACTATTATTCTGACATTTCACATTCTTAAAATAAAGTGGTGATCCTAACTGACCTAAGACAGGGAATGTTTACCTGGATTAAATGTCAGGAATAGTGAAAAACTGAGTTGAAATGTATTTGGCTAAGGTGTATGTGAACTTCCGACTTCACCTGTATATTTACAGTGTATTGGTCATGGCTCCTGAGTGGTTCAGCGGTCTAAGGCACTGCATCTCGGAGCAAGCAGCTTCGCTATAGTCCCTGGTTTGAATTCAGGCTTTTTCATATCTGAATGTGATTGGGAGTGACATAGGGCGGCGCACAACTGGCCCAGCATCATCCGGGTTTGGCCGGTGTAGGCCGTCATTGCAAATAATAATTTGTTAAATAAAGGTTCAATTTAAAAAACATCTGGCAGAAAACACAGCGCAATCAATAGGAGGTTAACAGTGGCTGGTGCTGAAAATATAGCAAACTTGTTATGCAAGTGTTGCACACCAACAGATGGAGAAAACCTACACCAATCGAGCAATTCATTTCAACAGTAATCTTAATTTTAATTTGACTTCACAAACAACAAGAGGTCTTTATTGGAGTCTATTTCTTCGGAGCCTAGACCTATATAAAATAACTTAACTGGCTGAGGTAGGCTATGAGGCTTAACAGCCTAATAGAAGCAGGATTTTGTTTTATTAGGCCTACTTACAATTGCGAACTGGTCAAATATGTAGCATCCTACATAAAACAATCATTTAAAGAAAAAAAGTCTGCATGTTAAACCTAAAACAATGTAACTAATAATGAAAAGCGCACATTTGTAAATCCTAAACTTTAAAAGTAATTGGAAAGGTAGATACAAATAATGTGTGACATTGTGATTATAATAAAGAATGTAAACAAGATGTACTGTAAACAAGATGCTGTGTCTTCACAACTGCAGCAGGTGTAGCCCATCATGCAAATGTTTCCTTTTAGCAGGACAATATACTTTTTATAGCCCGGCTACTGTCGTGAAAATCCCTCTACTTGCAATGTATTCGATGCTTAAATGCTTTATTATCCAAATGTAAAAGCATATACTGTACAGTACTGTATTTCTTCATCAGCTTCTTTATGCATTCATTAATTAAATAATGATAAAAATACTCTTTAAAAATGCAGATGTTGATTTAGTTATGGATCCATACTGAATTACTATGGGAATAAATATCACTGGTATACAGAAATGTAGGAACAAAGTTGTCTAATGAAGGCAAACAATTTAGAATCCTCCAAACCTCATGCTGTAGCCTACGTCACATTGTACAGCGCCATATTTTCCATTCCATCCTAACAGAAACCCTTCTGTTTTGTTCTTCATTTTTCTCGTAATAGAAACACCATAATATTAATCAAATTAACCTTTTGAAGCTAGGGGGCACTATTTTTATGTTTGGAAAAATAACGTTCCCAAAGTAAACGGCCTATTTCTCAGGACCAGATGCTAGAATATGCATATTATTGACTGATTAGGATAGAAAACACTGTGAGTATAACAGAACTGATATTGCAGGCGAAACCCTGAGAAAAATCAAACCAGGAAGTGGCTTCTATTTTGAAAACTCCATGTTCCATAGCCTCCCATTGCTCCATTTAAAGGGATATCAACCAGATTCCTTTTCCTATCGCTTCATCAAGGTGTCAACAGTCTTCAGACATAGTTTCAGGCTTTTATTTTGAAAAATGAGCCAGAACGATAACATCGCGTCAAGTGGTCACATGAGTTTTGCTCGCGCAACAGAGTTTGGATAGGTATTGCTTTTCCCTCTCCTACTGTGAAAGACATTTGCGGTTGATATATTATGGATTATATATTTTAAAAACAACCTGAGGATTGATTATAAAAAACGTTGACATATTTCTGTGGACATTACGGATATTATTTGGAATTTGTCAGCGTTGTCGTGACCGCTCTTTCCTGTGGATTTCTGAACATAATGCGCCAAACAAACGGAGGTATTTTGGATATAAAAATAATCTTTATGGAACAAAAGGAACATTTGTTGTGTAACTGGGAGTCTCATGAGTGAAAACATCCGAAGATCATCAAAGGTAAACGATTAATTTGATTGCTTTTGTGATTTTCGTGACCAAGCTACCTGATGCTAAATGTACTTAATGTTTTGTCATGCGATCGATAAATTTACACAAACGCTTGGATTACTTTCGCTGTAAAGCATAATTTCAAAATCTGAGACGACAGGTGGATTAACAAAAGGCTAATCTGTGTTTTGCAATATTGCACTTGTGATTTCATGAATAGGAATATTTTTAGTACTATTATTTGACTGAGGCACTATGCTATTTAGCGGTTGCTGATGACAATTATCCCGCTTAGGGATGGGTAGCGTCAAGAAGTTAATTAAGCCAAATTTCTTAAAATCAATCCCATATACTATTTTATTACAAAAAAGGTTTTAAATTCTCTGGTAATGCCAATACGGAAGACTATCAGATGCTTCTCAAATATGCCCTCTGGTGGTCAAACAGAATGCTGCAGCAGCCCGCAAGGTGTGGCGCAGTATGACACAACTTTAAAAGGAGGAACCACTGTACCTGTAGTGTAAATACTTTTCAAGTTACAGTGTTCCCTTTATAACCTTAGTAATGACATCACAAAATGAAAAACAATATGACATGATTATTCTTTAGGTCCCCACTGACCATTCCCCACATTCTGATGTTAGGAATATTGTTCCAGTGTTCACTTTTTGGACGTTAGGCTCTTTGGGCGGTAAAAGTCTTCTGGAGGCTAAGACATACCTTTGGTTGATACAGAGAGTTCGCTGCTGCATAAAAAACATATGACCGGGTGTGAGGTGTCAACAAGCATCCTTAGGACACTATGATCCAATGGATCAGATTAATTGTTAGGAAGTTATATTTTTGGGTGATTTTGTTTTTGCTTGTCCATTTGGGCAAGCTTAGTTCATATTATCCTTTTGTCCAACAATTTATTTATTTTCCTTGTCCTGGGAAAAGCGCTAAAGTGGGCCATTTATTTAGTCGCTGACGTAGTCTCGCCAGGGAGTTTACAAATCTTCATCCATATCGAGGTTGGTGATCGCTGAACTGGTGTCCAGAAATAGTTTTCGGCCATAGGAAATGATGGCGAAAATATGGTGTTAAGATCAGAGTAAAATAAAAATAAATAAAAAAATAGCGGAGTTGGTCAGGAGCCCGTAAGACGGCAGCTGTCCACTGCAATGCCATCTTCTATGCCACAAAACAGAACATCACAATACAGTGTACACTAAATACATAAGAGCTCATCTGCTTTAGTACTGTATGTCCCACGTGAACCTGCTTAGTGGTTCTCAATCTACTTCATTTCCATTGCGTCTATCCAACATATCCTTAACAACATTTCAAGATTAAATCCGAGGTTTGTCAGCTTGATTGCTCCTTTGGTAATCACTGAATACAATAGGTGAATGGGTTTGATTCACCATGCATGTGAAGGGGCGAAGACCAAATAATTTTGCAATCAACGTATGCTAGAGGTCACAATTATGTGTATTCCCCACACTGAGTGGTGTCCTACTGCGGAGACACGTCTGTAATCCATTTGGTTCAGCAGGAGGCCAGCTCAACACACAGACACACACACACACCATCAATAAGTCCTCATACATCATGCATGCATTTGGAACACGCTTGTGTTCGTGCCTGACAGGAGAAATCGTTATGAAAGAGAGGATGAAGATGACACCTGTTTGATATGTCAGTACTGTATGTGACTGGATTATCATGTGTATCACATCTTTAGATTTAAAGATGGAATCCGCAGTACTGGCCGCCCCACCACTGCTGTTATTGTTTTTGTCGCCGAGCTGATCTGAGGAGCGTCGCACAGCATTGTAAAAAAAAACAGCAGTAGCTATTGTGCTCTTCTATCGCGTGTGCAACTGCACATAGCTTTTACGGTGCCTTTTCATCTTTAATCCAGCCTTCAACTTTTTGCTCTCTTTTTGAAGATCAACGCCAATCATTCCTGTGAAATATTTGTTTGATCTAGGGATGTGACAAATGTAAAAATGTTCTAAACATTTAAACAGCTATTTTTTGTCATTTAAACTATAAGAAGAAAATCAAAAAATTTACATGGGAATTCACGGTGCACATATGGTCCTGCATATGACCGCTATAGGGGGTGATGCAGTTCAATCTACCGCAGTCCTGGCTACCAGACGGCACTCACCTTACTGCTGTCCCCCACCCACTCAGCAATGATGGTAGTTAATGCCATTTTTAGGTTCTCTGCTGTGTGCCTCTCCTCCATGTTCTCAGAGGCCAGTACATGGGACTTCATGTCCCGCTTCTGGTCAATGTGATGGCTCCTTGCAGTGATGTATGACAGCGTGTTCATAGACGTCAAACAATCTGTTGTTAACCTCACGTACGGGGTGTTTGAGAGCTGGTGCTTTGTACTTGCAGAGCAATCATTGTACAATTTTTTTCATTCGGCCATCACAGTTTTTAGACCTGGCATCTTGTAGTCTGGTTCTAGATATGCCATCAAGGCATTGAAGCCAACATCCTTTACCATTGACAATGGCTGCATATCAACTGCAATCATTTCTGTAATCAGTGCTGTGATTTTCTCACTCCCTTGTCGCACTTCTTTCGTGTGAACTACAGTATCTGCATTGACCCTTTTTGCACTAACTATTTTGACTCATCACATACACGGCTGCTACTGTTTATTATCTATCCAGTTGCCTAGTCACTATACCCCTACCTATATATACATACAGTATCTACCTCAATTACCTCGTACCCTTGCACATTGACTCGGTACTGGTACCCCCATGTACAGTGCCTTGCGAAAGTATTCGGCCCCCTTGAACTTTGCGACCTTTTGCCACATTTCAGGATTCAAACATAAAGATATAAAACTGTATTTTTTTGTGAAGAATCAACAACAAGTGGGACACAATCATGAAGTGGAACGACATTTATTGGATATTTCAAACTTTTTTAACAAATCAAAAACTGAAAAATTGGGCGTGCAAAATTATTCAGCCCCCTTAAGTTGTTAACGACAATGATGTGCCGAGCATTTTATATCCGTGGCATATCATTTGAAAGATGCATACAGTATCTCCACCTACTTACGTTACATCATTGTTGCGTTAGGTTAAATAAAACATTTTCCCTTGATGATGATGATGATGATGATGATGATGATGATGATGATGATCAGGACCTGTTGTATGGGGAAAACAAGCAGAACCATTTTTGATCCCAATTTAATTTAAACGTTTAAACATTCACACCCCTAGCTTGATCATCAGACAACTTTGGCCAACAGCAACCCTCGTTTGTCATGTTTTGTACAATTGATTAATTAAAAAGAGAGTTAGGCACAGTCAAATTAAATTGAGCAGTTTGGTTCCCTTCAAAAGTGACATAATATTCTTGCTAGGAGATCTATTAAAACATTGTTAAGAAGAATATATGCTATGCTGTTGTTATTTACCAAGACAGTTGGCGCCTTTACATTTGACTGTGTTTTCTGCACACATAATTCATTAAATATTGTATTGGAACATGTGTGATTCCATAAAGAGTCTAAAATGAATTAGATAGTTTAGCAGCTACAGTACAACTAATTCATTTTTCATGCATGCTTGGACAGCTTTTTTTTTTGTGACCTACAAATTGAGGTACGTTTTGAGTCGCGACCCAACACAAAGGTTAAAAAAACATTTCCAAACTCTGTTGCCTAGCAAAAATCCTAGAATCCTTGGTAGATTCAGTACTTAACTTGTCAACCATACACCAGTCCGGTTCCAGACCAGGTCATTGCACCATCTCTGCTACTTCTTTGGTTTAAATGATCTTCTTAACTTTTTTGAATAAGAAGAAACACTGTGTGGTCCTTTTTATTGACCTGTCTAAAGCCTTCGATAATGTGGATCACTCATTACTTATTCAGAGGCTTTCATCAATTGGCCTGGACCAGGCTGTGTGTAGCTAGTTTGAAAATGATGCCAATGTCATCCTTGCGACCTACATGGACCCCTGCCAACAATTTGGGAACCACTGCATTATATCACCTACACAGCCCATTGAATATGCATAGGCCTATGCATACTGGATATACAATTATAAATAACAATGCAAAGATCATTTAAGAATTCGCACAAATCAGCGTGTTTACACATTTGGGTTGTGTGTGTGTGTGTGTGTGTGTGTGTGCGTGTGTGTGGGAGTGGCAGTGCAGTGTTGGGTGGTTGCTGGGTATTTGAATAATACAACATTGATAATTAAAGTCAATTAGCCCATGCTAATTTAACTTTTCAGACAGTGTTGCTTTGAGAGAGTTCACACTTTAGACATGTGTCCTGTTTGTAATTGATTGAGCTGCAGAATCAATTAAAGTGAGTGGTGTTTAGAACTCATTGTGTTGATGGCACTTTGTCAGTATTAGGATAGGAAGTGCAGTTGTCCCAGCAGGCCTGGGAGTTTGGTGGGACAACACACATAGTCCCAATGTCTATCATTCCATGCATTCAATGAACATGGGCAAGAGATATTCTGCTTCCAAACTCATATAGCGTCTTTGATATTTTATCTTGAATTTATTTTTGCTTTTTTAGAACAGCCACATTGAGATGTACCAAAGGTTGTCAAAATAGCAGATAACTAGATGAGTGAATCCTCAAAAAATGTGTCACCACTAAAATGAAGTGCCACAATGTCTGGGCATGCCATCTATCTCTGTGGCTTAGCGCAAAAGACCCAGCTGGTTTCCAGTGCAGTATGTGGGCCAGCCCAATGAGCCTGTGGATCCCACATCTTTTCATGGGTAAAGCCCAACCAGGATGGATTGGTGGAAGGAATAACTCAACATCACATGAGGCTCCATTTCCCTCCACTGGTCTAGATAATGACAGGGAAGTACGGTCGAGAGGACACATGGTCCAGGTACAGACAATGTAGACAGTAGATTTGAAGGGAAGCTAGTGGCAGGACACTCTGACAAGGGCTTATTCACTGTGGACTAAAAGCCCTCTCTGTGTCTGCATGGCCTGATTCGTAATGACTGGGTATTGGAGAGGAGACATGGAGAGTGAGCTCATTCATCAGATAGTGAGATGCTCTTTCTGAGAAACATAACATATTCCGGTGGAATACACCAGGCTATTCCAGACACCAACCACTTCCCTTTTACTATCTGTGAGCGGATATTTGAGATGAGAGCACTTACTGATGAGTTCATGTTGATTGAACTGAACAATGCTACCTAATCTGATGAGTTTCTCTTCCTTTGCTAATGGAAACAATTGTCATGTCTGTCATACTAATACTAACGTTTGTACAATATCAATTTGAGCAGCACATTGGGAGAGATTGAAAGAAAAGTTGTTAGCATATTATAATATCTTGCTATCAATACAAAATATATCGTCCCACAGTTCCCTGCTAACGTGTTTCTCTCCCTGGGTCTGTCTATTGCAGATTTGTCAGTGAGCCTGCTGTCTCTGGTGGTGACCACCTGTGGCCTAGCCCTTTTCGGGGTCTCACTTTTCGTCTCGTGGAAGCTGTGCTGGGTGCCATGGCGCGACCGTGGCCTCCCCAGCGGCCTGAAGGATGGCCAGGGGGACCAGCAGCCAGTCATGATGGAGGTGGATGGGGTGGAGAATGAGTACAGTGAAGACTGTGTCAAGGAGCCTTCAGGCCTGGTAGTCCCCGAGGCAATCATGAAGATCAGCCACACATCCCCAGACATCCCCCTGGAGGCCCAGTCCAAGCTCAAGGAGAACCATGTCCGCCACATCACCCGCGTGCAGCGCCAGATCACTGAGCCCACCTCCTCTGTCCGGTCAGTCCCGCAGCACAGAAAAAAATGAACAAGTCAATTCCACTAACCATGTTGCATTCTGTCTATAGCTAATGATAACTGGTTTCTCTACCCTCTGCAGGCACAACTCCATCCGCCGCCAAATGAACCTATCCAACCCAGACTTCAACATTGGCCAGTTCCAGAGACAGGAGTCCCTGGCCACTCTGGGCCGGATCAAACCCGAGCTCTATAAGCAACGCTCTGTGGACACGGACGACGGCAGGAAGACGGACAGCTGCGGCCGCATACATTTCATCCTCAAGTTCGACTGTGACCTGGAGCAGCTCATCATCAAGATCCACAAGGCCCAGGATTTACCGGCCAAGGATTTCTCAGGAACCTCTGACCCTTACGTCAAAATCTACCTGCTCCCCGACCGTAAGACCAAGCACCAGACCAAGGTGCACCGCAAGACCCTCAACCCTGTGTTCGACGAGGTCTTCCTGTTCCCTGTGGCCTACACTGAGCTGCCCACACGCAAACTGCACTTCAGCGTCTACGACTTTGACCGCTTCTCCCGCCACGACATCATTGGCCAGGTGCAGGTGGATAACTTCCTGGACCTAGCAGACTTCCCCAGAGAGACTAAACTCTGTAGGGACATCCAGTACGTCACCTCGGTGAGCTAACCTCTATATCAGTCTCAGTACAGTATCATAATATCTGCTTGGGTACGTGGACATGCAACAATAAATGCAACGCTGTGACTTGAAATGAGGTAGTGAATAAGGGTACATTATCTGAGAGAGTTTAGTTGGAAGTCACTTCAGTTCTGGTCCCTGATCATTCACCTATGTCAGTTTAGGAGTGGGACTGGAAAGAGTTAAACCCTTAGAAGCATATCGGAACCAGCTCTGCCCTCCCCTCAGGGCTACCAAAAACTGTCCAAACAATATAAAAATGTGTAAAGGCCATGTAACAGCAAGGCAGGGAGGAAAATACCAAAGTGTAAGTATGTCTGTCCCCACAGAACCCCCCACCCCGCCCCCTGGTTTAATAAAAAAAAGAAGACTAACATAAAATGATACTTAGATGGAATGAATAATACATGACCACACAAGGAAACACATGGAGTGGAGACATACATCTGAGTTGGCAGCAGTGATTGCTTTGACACGAGGATACAAAGCTGGAGCTCCTCTCTCCATTATTCACATGGATCCCATTAGTATCTGTGAGGTGTGACATACTGAAGGTCTCACCTGTCTGATGGAATCTCGCTGGACTCTCACTGATGTCAGAAAGGCTCTTTAGTCTCAATTCGTTCAAAGTGCGGTCTCAATAGTCGTCAGTCTCATTGGAGTCTCACTGTGGAAATAAGGACTTATGGTGTCATTGAAGGAGTGCAGGTTGTCTGCAGTCTCAAGGGAGGACTGTAGTCTGAGTGATGTCTCAGGGATATATCTCTATACTGTCTCTCTTGAGGGCCACTTCCTTTTTTTTAGATGGGTTCATTTTTACTTCCCGTCAACATGTAGGGTTTGAGTTCATCAAACATGTGTGATTAGCCTAGTGTTTAGAGCGCCGGACCAGTAACTCAAAGGTTGCTGGATTGAATCCCCGAGATGACAAGGTAAAAATAGGTTGTTCTGCCCCTCAGCAAGGCAGTTAACCCACTGTTCCCCAGGTGCCGAAGACATGGATGTTTTTAAAGGCAGCCCCCTCTCTGATTCAGAGGGGTTGGCTTAAATGTGGAAGACACAGTTCAGTTGAATGTATTCAGTTGTACAACTGACTAGCTATCCCCCCCTTTCCCTGATTATGTCATGCCTGCTCCCCCCTGAGGGTGCCAGGCTCCTGTCATCATACGCACCTGTTACCATCATTATGCGCAGCTGCGCTCATTGGACTCACCTGGACTCCCTCACTTTGTTGATTGCCCCTGCATATATGTCTGCTCCTCTGTGTTGTTCCCTGTAGTAGCATTGTTTGTCGTGTTTATGTCCAGACGCTGTTCTTGTTCTGTTACATGTCCGTCTATAATACATGGTTCACTCCCTGTACCTGCTTCTCATCTCCTGTGTTGGGCGTTACAGATTAGGCTCAGACAATGAATAGGTCTGAAGCTAGTATTTTGTATCAAGGCTGTCAAACTTGGCGACTTCATAGGTCAGGGTTTCCAAACTCGGTCCTGGGGCCCACCCGGGGACGAGTTTTAGTTTTTGCCCAAGCACTACACGGCTGAAACAAATAATCAAAGCTCGATGATGAGTTGGTTGTTTGAATCAGCGGTGTAGTGTTAGGGCAAAAACTTGCACCCAAGGGGGGGGTGCTTGGACAGAGTCCTAGATTTACCTGTGTGACATGGGTGAGCTAACTGGGGAGCTTCAAAGTATCTGGGGATGCAACCCAGAGCATCTAGGAAACACAAGCATCACACGCACACGCACACACTCACACGTAGCCACACACACACACAGCCACTCTCCATCCCAGAACTGGGCCAGCCCTTCTGGGACACAGAGCATGTGACATCACAAGTCCAACCACTAGTCTATGCATAAATCATACCTCAGCGCTAAGTTGGGTTTCAAACATCCCATATGTAACATACAAAGTGTAAACCGGCATCAAGTCTGACATTGAAGTGCTACATCTCTGTAACTGAACTGTAGGACCATATGAACGGAGTCAAGAATAACCCACCATCTACTTCTTAGATAACATCAATTACAAGTCATGTAGCGTGTTTATTACATGTTTTTAACATACCTCTAAAATACAGGACACCTTCCAGGGACAGAGTGCTATACAAATACCCATACAAGTGACCAGCTCGAAATCATTTACATGATCTATGTAAGCTTCTACAACCAGGTCTCAAATCCACCTTTATGAGGGTTGAATTAAACTGTTAGACAACAGAACAGAACTGGTGGTTTAGGCCAGCGGCATACCACCCTGCATCCCACTGCTGGCTCGCCATTGAAGCTATGCAGGGTTGGCCCTGGTTGGTCTCTGTTATAACTAAGATTTCAAGAGCACTGTAATCTGTGTCCCTGCAATGGCAGTCGATAGTATTAATGTGAGCCAACTTGGGCGACAGGTAGCCTAGCGGTAAAGAACATTGGGCCACTAACTGAAAAGTTGCTGGTTCGAATCCCTGAGCTGACTAGGTGAATAATCTGTTGATGTGCCCTTGAGCAAGGCACTTAACCACAATTGCTCATGTAAGTAGCTCTGGATAAAAGCTTCTGCTAAATGACGTAAATGTAAAAAAAAAAATATGTGTGTGTGGCTTGATCCAATGCAGCAGGTTTACTACCTAGCTCCACAATAACCATCACTGCAGCATAATATTATCTTTATTTAACTAGGCGAGTCAGTTAAGAACAAATTGTTATTTACAATGACCGCCTACCCCGGCCAAACCCTCCCCTAACCCGGACGACACTGGGCCAATTGTGCACCGCCCTATGGGACTCCCGGTTGTGAAACAGCCCGGGATCAAACCAGGGTCTGTAGTGATGCCTCTAGCACTGCGATGCAGTGCCTTAGACCACTGCACCACTCAGGAGCCTCCAATGGTACAGTGGTCTAAGTGATGAGCACATCACATCTCCTTACGTTATGTCTTATTGATCTGCATTGTGGAAACAGACGTGGGCTGACTATAAAGCTTGAGGAATGACTGATGAAGAAGGGAGGAAAGATAAAATGGGTTTACAACAATAACAAACTACTTTTTCAAGATGACAACAGAATCATTCCAAAGTCCGTTATTATTACATGAGTACTACATTTATGAGTGATTGAAATGTGTTTGTTTACCCTGATTGTGTCTGTGTTCATTTAGAAGCCCAGTGAAACACATCTAAAGTGCTGAATCATGTCGTTCCACAGCTGCTGACTTACTGTCTGCTGACGTAATAGGATGACATGCCAAGACATGGTCTCTCTATCTCCCTCCCTCTTTGTCTCCCTCTGTTTCTCTCTACAAACATGGTAGTAGCAAACCCTGTATGTTAAGAGGCCCTTAAAAGAGAGATATCCTAGGGGGGAAGGTGAAATATGGATAATTACACAAGATAGACTGTCAGCCTTCTCTCTCCAGCCATATTGGGGGCCTTTAGAGCTCCAGTTTAATTTCATTGAAAGAGCACAAGTGACGATAATTCCACCACTGACTTGATTTAAGTACTTCAATGGATGGAGGAGACTGTTATCCTATAGTCTGCAAATGGAAGTGGGTAATTGGATTATTTAGCCTGAGAGGGATGGGCTACATGGTCCACCCCTAATCTCTTTGTGAGTATGTGTGGGGAGGTTGCGTGTGTGTACGCACGTGCTTGTGTGTGTGTGTGTGTGTGTGTGTGTGTGTGATATGTACCACTTTACGATGGAGACCTCCTACCGCGCCTTCTGAGTGACCAGGTCAGTGTAGCAAAGTGCGGACCGATGATGATGTACTGTAGGTTAGAGGTCACTGTGGTGTCTTGCCCTATGTTGACAGCCTTGATAAATCAACTCCTTTGTTTGATTACATTTACAGTGATTTTGGACACAGGCCAGAGAGCAGTGATAGATCGCTTTAGATCTGTAATTTCAATCATCCACATAGAGGACTTATTGATGCTTGAATGGATGTGCCAATTCTACATTTTCCACTATTACACTCAATGTCCCTATCAATGACGTTGTCTAAAAAACAAATATCCAACAACAACAACCAAAGTCATTCCTTGCAGGACATGACATGATTTATAATGCACAAAGAATAGCAGAACAAGTCGCACCCATTATTAGCTCAAGTCATTAGCAACCATGTCCACTGATCTCTGTTGGATATGATGTGAGGTGTTTTACACAGACGCTTTTAAATGGAACATCAAAGTAAGTAGCTAACTGTGTGAATTGAGCCATTTATAGTAACACGCATTTTCATGTACAGAACATTAGAACAATGCAGCATATCAGCATGTGTTGTTATTCTTAAACGTTAGTATTAACTTTGGAGTCTATTTGGGCGCTGTTCATACAGAAAAACATTTTCCAATTGAGGTTCATGGTCGTTGTGAGTTAGCAGTGAGCACAAATGTAGCTGTGATTGCATTTCAATATACAGTGCCTTCAGAAAGTATTCAGACCCCTTGACTTTATCCACATTTTGTTAGGTTATAGCCTTATTCTAAAATTGATTTTTTTTAAATAATCTCATCAATCTATACACGATACACCATCATGTCAAAGCGAAAACAGGTTCAAAAGTATTTGCAAATGTCTGAAGAAAACCCCCCAGTAATATCACATTTACATAAGCATTCAGACCCTTTTTTTCAGTACTTTGGTGAAGTACCTTTGTCAGCAATTACAGCCACGAGTCGTTTTGGGTATGATGCTACAAGCTAGGCAAGATCTTTATTTGGGGAGTTTCTCCCATTCTTCTCTGCAGATCCTCTCAAGCTCTGTCAGGTTGGATGGGGACCGATGCTGCACAGCTATTTTCAGGTCTCTCCAGAGATCTTCGATCAGGTCCAAGTCTGGGTTCTGGCTCGGCCACTTAAAGACATTCAGAGAATTGTCCCGAAGCCACTCCTGCGTTGTCGTGGCTGTGTGCTTAGGGTCGTTGTCCTGTTGGAAGGAAAATGTTTGCCACAGTCTGAGGTCCTGAGCGCTCTGGAGTAGGTTTTCATCAAGGATCTCTCTGTACTTTGCTCCGTTCATCATTGCCTCGATCCTGACAAGTCTCCTAGTCACTGCCACTGAAAAACACCCCCAGAGGATGATGCTGCCACCACCATACTTAACTGAATGGATGGTGACAGGTTTCCTCCAGATGTGACGCTTGGCATTCAGGTCAAAGAGTTGAATCTTGGTTTTACCAGACCAGAGAATCTTGTTTCTCACGGTCTGTGAGTCTTTAGGTGCCTTTTGGCAAACTTCAAAAGGAGTGAGGTGTGGATTCTGTCTGAGGAGTGGATTCTGTCTGGCCACTATACCATAAAGGCCTGATTGGTGGAGTGCTGCCAAGTTTGCTTTCCTTCTGGAAGGTTCTCCCATCTCCACAGAAAAACTCTAGAGCTCTGTCAGTGTGACCATCGGGTTCTTGGTCACCTCCCTGACCAAGATCTGAGCCTCAACACAATCCTGTTTCGGAGCTCTACGGAACATTCCTTCGACCTCAAGGCTTGGTTTTGCTCTGACATATACTGCCAACTGTGGGACCTTATATAAACCGGTATGTGCTTTTCCAAATCATGTCCAATCAATTGAATTTACCGCAGGTGGACTCTAATCACGTTGTAGAAACATCTCAAGGATGGTCAATGGAAACAGGATGCACCTGAGCACCCATTTTTATACATTTGCAAATATTTCTCAAAACCTGTTTTCGCTTTGTCATTATGGGGTATTGTGTGTAGATTGGTGAGGATTTTTTGATTTATTTAATCAATTTAGAATAAGGCTGTAAGGTAGCAAAATGTGAATAAAGTCAAGGGATCTGAATACTTTTCGAAGGCATTGTATTCAAACTTCATTAATAACTTCATCATTGAACATATCCACCTAGTAAAACCCAACCCACAGAGAGCACAGTAACTGTGGGGCCCCCAACCCAGGATATGAACATGTCATAAGCTAGGGGGGGACAACTCTGGTAAACCTCTGCTATTTGGAGAACTAAAACCTGTTGCCACTATTGACAATGGGCTTGTCAAAGCCATGGCAGCTAGGCAGAAAGGCCTGATAGCCCTGGCAAACGAGCTCCAGCAGGGTGTGAGCTAGATAGCTTCTCGGGGAGGCTGTGTCTGTGTGAGACTGGGACTGACCACTGACCAGACTGGTGACCAAGCCAGACCTGATAATGAGCGGTTCTCTGTGGAGAGCTGCACTGACCTTTCCTGCTGATGCAGAATACTGGGGCTTCCCACTGAGCCCAGGGGCCTGTCAATGGGGACTTACACACAGGGAGAATGATCTGTTATAACAGGCCCATACAGCTCAGGGCTGAGGAGCACACACGCGCATGCACATGCACGCGCACACAAAGACTAATTCAGATGTCAGGCTAGTGTCAGCCAATCCTGGAGATGCTGCTGATTTACAGTAGGCTCCCAGCTTCTAAAACCAGGGGCTCTGACCAAGTTTATGGTCCAGTAGTCTGCATCTTAACTATGTTGGGTGTTTCCTGCTCCTACCTCAAGCTGAGAGAAACTTACAGTGGTAACAGGTTTGTCAGGGTTACATTACAACTTGAGGTGCATGCCTCAACTGGAGGTGAGACTCGTGGCCTTCATAGTCCATGCCGGTAACTAACCTTGTGAGTGCTGCTTGTGTCTAACGAACACATCACTCTCTCACAGACATGCTATTTTCAGAGGTGATAATTGGAGCTCTTCTCTTCCTGTTCACTTGCATACGCAGGGCCGTAGCCAGCAAAAACCAGCGACAATTACCCCAGTGATTATCACATTGGTTGCTGTAACTTCAATCACCTCAGTCGATCTACAAACACACAGCCTATTACAGTAGTTATACAGTTAGCCGCTACACATTTACGCACATTACCTCAGCACCGGGATTTAAAACTATAATTGAATATGTACAGAGGGATCTGTTAGCAGAAAATCATATTTTATTCGCAAAAGGTAAACAAATCAGTTGGCTTTACAGAACTGTTATTTTTGTTGTTGCAATTTTACAGCCAATTCCCTGAAATTCTACACATTTCTCCATGTCTTATGCCATGTTAATATGATATCTGATTGAAAGAAATGAATAAAATAAATGGGGGCCCCCTGGAGGTCAGGGCCTCTGGTCACGTGCTCTGTGTGCCCGGTCAGTAATTGGCTAGCCTAAGTACACTAAGCAGTACCAATAAAAACATTTTTACTGACTTGGGTTAATTGAGTGATTGTCAATGAGTGACATATAACAAGATGAAAACTGCTGATGCACAACCAAGCTTAGACATTGCACGTTGTGCATTCTATTATTCTAACTCTCAGCAGTAAGTTGAGGTCCCGACTGTTCACATAGTCCACTGTAAACCAGCGGAATCTCTAACAGCGAAGCCAGAGCTATATGGTGACATCATGAGACATTCAGTTACTAAACATTTCACTGATGTTTTCGTTGCTTTGTAGGACAATGTGGACTTGGGGGATCTCATGTTCTCCCTGTGTTACCTACCAACGGCTGGAAGGCTAACCATCACAATGATCAAGGCTAGGAACCTCAAAGCCATGGACATCACTGGAGCCTCAGGTAGGGGGTCCTTAATGTGGGGACTGGGGTACAAATGTGATGTGGATTCTGATTAGTCATCACTCGATGGATAAATTATATGACAGACTAGTATATAAAATGGAATGGTCATTTCTGTCTATGGCCCAATAAGTAGAAGCCATGACGAAACATATCAATGGAGCATAACTATTGAGGCACCCTATCCCCTATACAGTTGAATTCGGAAGTTTACTGTACACTTAGGTTGAGTCATGAAAACTCATTTTTCAACCACTCCACAAATTTCTTGTAAACAAACTATAGTTGTGGAAAGTCGGTTAGGACATCTACGTTGTGCATGACACAAGTCATTTTTCCAACAATTGTTTACAGACAGATTATTTCACTTATAATTCACTGTATCACAATTCCAGTGGGTCAGAAGTTTACATATACTGAGTTGACTGTGCCTTTAAACAGCTTGGGAAATTCCAGAAAATGATGTCATGGCTTTCGAAGCTTCTGATAGGCTAACTGACATCATTTGAGTCAATTGGAGGTGTAACTGTGGATGTATTTCAATGCCTACCTTCACACTCAGTGCCTCTTTGCCTGACATCATGGGAAAATCAAAAGAAATCAGCCAAGACCTCAGAAAGAAATTGTAGACCTCCACAAGTCTGGTTCATCCTTGGGAGCAATTTCCAAACGACAGAAGATACCACGTTCATCTGTACAAACAATAGTACGCAAGTATAAACACCATGGGACCACACAGCCGTCATACCGCTCAGGAAGGAAACTCGTTCTGTCTCCTAGAGATTAACGTACTTTGGTGCGAAAAGTGCAAATCAATCCCAGAACAACAGCAAAGGACCTTGTGAAGATCATGGAGGAAACAGGTACAAAAGTATCTATATCCACAGTTAAACGAGTCCTATATCGACATAACTTGAAAGGCTGCTCATCAAGGAAGAAGCCACTGCTCCAAAACCGCCATAAAAAAAAGCCAGACTACGGTTTGCAACTTCACATTGGGGCAAAGATCGTACATTTTGGAGAAATGTCCTCTGGCCTGATGAAACAAAAACAGAACTGTTTGGCAATAATGACCATCGTTATGTTTGGAGGAAAAAGGGGGATGCTTGCAAGCCGAAGAACACCATTCCAACCGTGAAGCACGGGAGTTGCAGCATCATTTTGTGAGGGTGCTTTCCTGCAGGAGGGACTGGTGCACTTCAACAAAATAGATGGCATCATGAGGAGGAAAAATATGTGGATATATTGAAGCAACATCTCAAGACATCAGTCAGGAAGTTGAAGCTTGGTCGCAAATGGGTCTTCCAAATGGACAATGACCCCAAGCATACTTCCAAAGTTGTGGTAAAATGGCTTAAGGACAACAAAGTCAAGGTATTGGAGTGGCCATCACAAAGCCCTGACCTCAATCCTATAGAACATTTGTGGGCAGAACTGAACAAGCAATGAGGCTTAAAAACCTGACTCAGTTACACTATCTCTATCAGGAGGAATGGGCCACAATTCACCCAAATTATTGTGGGAACCTTGTGGAAGGCTACCCGAAACGTTTGACCCAAGTTAAACAATTTAAAGGCAATGATACCAAATACTAATTGAGTGTATGTAATCTTCTTACCCACTGAGAATGTGATGAAAGAAATAAAAGCTTAAATAAATCATTCTCACTACTATTATTCTGACATTTCACATTCTTAAAATAAAGTGGTGATTGTAACTGACCTAAGACAGGGAATTTCTACTTGGATTAAATGTCAGGAATTGTGAAAAACTGAGTTTAAATGTATTTGGCTAAGGTGTATACTGCACTACTTTTGACCAGAGGCCTTTGTGGCTGCATCCCATGTGTTACTCCGTGGTTTTACCCTTTCCACTGTGTCCCAACTCTCTCTAGATCCCTATGTGAAGGTGTCTTTGATGTGTGAGGGACGGAGATTGAAGAAGAGGAAAACGTCCACCAAGCGAAACACTCTGAATCCAGTCTACAACGAAGCCATAGTATTTGATGTCCCTCCTGAGAACATTGATCAGATCAGTCTCCTAATAGCAGTGATGGACTACGATCGGTAAATAAATGTTGTTTTGCAACACTTTTTATGAACTGAACTTCCTATAATTATGACAGCAGTCTGGGTTTTTTATTCTGAAAATAGCCTGCAAGGTTGTGGTGACTATGGTGCACTGAAAAGGACTCCGAAACCACGCTTTTGAGTGGACAGTATCTTTGCTGTACACAAATCAAATAACAAATTATTTGTCACATACGCTTGTTTAGCAGATGTTATTGCGGGTGTAGCGAAATGCTTGTGTTTCCAGCTCTAACAGTGCAGTAATATCTAACAATTTCACAACAATACACACAAATCTAAAGTAAAGGAATGGAATTAAGAATACATATTTGGGCAAGCAATGTCAGAGTGGCATAGACTAAGAAACAGTAAAATAGGATAGAATACAATATATACATATGAGATGAGTAATGCAAAATATGTAAACATTATTAAAGTGAATAGTGTTCCATTATTAAAGTGGCTAGTGATTCCAAGTCTATGTATATAGGACAGCAGCCTCTAATATGCTAGGATGGCTATTTAACAGAATTTAACAGTTTGATGGCCTTGAGATAGAAGCTATTTTTCAGTCTCTCGGTCCCAGCTTTGATGCACCTGTACTGACCTTGCCTTATGGATAATAGCGGGGTGAACAGGCAGTGGCTCGGGTGGTTGTTGTCCTTGATAATATTTTTGGCATTCCTGGGGGGCAGGTAGTTTGCCCCCGGTGATGTGTTGGGCAGACCGCACCACCCTCTGGAGAGACCTGCGTTTGCGAGAGGTGCAGTGATACAGCCCGACAGGGTGCTCTCAATTGTGCATCTGTAAAAGTTTGTGGGGGTTTTAGGTGCCAAGACAAATTTCTTCCGCCTCCTGAGGTTGAAGATGCGCTGTTGCGCCTTCTTCACAACACTGTCTGTGTGGGTGGACCATTTCAGTTTGTAAGTGATATGTACGCCAAGGAACATGAAGTTTTCCACCTTCTCCACGGTTGTCCCATCGATGTGGATAGGGGGATGCTCCCTCTGCTGTTTCCTGAATTCCACAATTAGCTCCTTTGTTTTGTTGACGTTGGTTGAGAGGTTATTTTGCACCACACTCCCAGGGCCCTCACCTCCTCCCTGTCTCATCATTGTTGGTAATCGGGCCTACCACTGTTGTGTCGTCTGCGAACTTGATGATTGAGCCTGAAGCATGTGTGGCCACTCAGTCATTGGTGAACAGGGAGTACAGGAGGGGGCTGAGCATGCATCCTTGTGGGGCCCCAGTGTTGAGTATCAGCGAAGTGGAGGTGTTTTTCCTACCTTCACCAAATGTGGGCGGCCTGTCAGAAAGTCCAGGATCCAGTTGCACAGGGTGGGGTTCAGACCGAGCCTCAAGATAATGATGAGCTTGGAGGGTACTATGGTGTTGAATGCTGAGCTGTAGTCATTCTTACATAGGTATTCCTCTTGTCTATATTGGATAGAGCAGTGTGCAGTGTGATGGCGATTGCATAATCTGTGGTTCTATTGGGGCGGTAAGCAAATTGAAGTGGGTCTAGGGTGTCAGGTAAGATAGAGATGATATGATCCTTGACTAGTCTCTCAAAGCACTTCATGATGACAGAAGTGAGTGCTACTGGGCGATAGTCATTTAGTTCAGTTACCTTTGCTTTCTTAGGTACATGAACAATGGTGGACATCTTGAAGCATGTGTGGACAGTAGACTGGGATAGGGAGAGATTGAATATGTCCGTAAAAACTCCAGCCAGCTGGTCTGCGCATGCTCTGAGGACATGGCTAGGGAGGCCGTCTGGCCGGCAGCCTTGCGAGGGTTAACATACTTAAATGTCTTACTCACGTCGGCCACAGAGAAGGTGAGCTCCCAGTCCTTGGTAGCACTGTGTTATCCTCAAAGCGGGCGAAGAAGGTGTTTAGCTTGTCTGGAAGAAACACGTTGGTGTCCGCGACTTGGCAGGTTTTCCCATTGTGGTCCGTGATTGTCTGTAGACCCTGCCACATAGGTCTCGTGTCTGAGCCGTTGAATTGCGACTCCACTTTTTCTCTATGCTAATGTTTTGCCTGTTTGATTGCCTTATGGAGGGAATAACTATACTGTATGTATTGGGCCGTATTCCCAGTCACCTTGCCATAGTTAAATGCGATGGTTCCCGCTTTCAGTTTTGTGCGAATGCTGCCATCTATCCACGGTTTCTGGTTAGGGTAGGTTTTAATAGTCACCGTGGGTACAACATCTCCTATACACTTCCTTATAAACTCAGTCACCGTATCAGTGTATACTTCGATAATATTCTCGGAGGCTACCCGGAACATATCACAGTCCACGTGATCAAAACAATCTTGAGCGTGAATTCCGATTGGTCAGACCAGCTTTGAATAGTCCTTAGCACAGGTACTTCCTGTTTGAGTTTCTGCCTATAGGAAGGAAGGAGCAAAATGGAGTCATTACCAGATTTGCTGAAAGGGCGGTGGGGAGGGCCTTGTAGGCCTTGTAGGCATCCAGAAAGTTGGAGTAGCAACGAGTGTTTTAGCAACGTGAGTACTACAGTTAATGTGTTGATAGAACTTCGGCAGCCTTTTCCTCAAATGTTTTTTCATAAAATCCTCAGCTACAATAAATGTTGCCTCAGGATATGTGGTTTCCAGTTTGCATAAAGTCCAGTTAAGTTCTTTGAGGGCCGTCGTGGTATCGGCTTGAGGGGGGATATACACGGCTGTGACTATAACCGAAGAGAATTCTCTTGGGAGATAAGACAGTCTGCATTTAATTGTGAGGTATTCTACATTGGGGGAACAAAAATACTTCCTGTATGTTATCACAATCACACCAAAAGTAATTAATGATGAAACATACACCCCCACCCTTCTTTCCGGAGAGATATTTATTCCTTTCTGCGCAATGAACTGAGAACCCAACTGGCTAGACGGACTCAGACAGTATATCCTGAGAGAGCCATGTTTCCATGAAACAGAGTATGTTACAATTCCTGATGTCTCTCTGGAAGAAATCCTTGCCCTGAGCTCGTCAACTTTATTATCCTGTTTCCTCCCCTATACAAGCACATCGCTGAGACTCCCTAAGTGTAACATGTTTTAGTTGATCATTGGCCTGGAAAGCAGGTGGCATTCAAGAGAGGAGGAAACAACATTACAAAACAAAAATACTGACGAAAAAGCACAGAGTATTTTCCTCCTTATGCTGTTCAGAATAAATATTAGAGGAGTTAAAAATAATCTGCCGAACATCACTATAATAATTACATGAAGGAGCACGATGTTGGACAGATTTATGGCAACAAAAGGTTTTAAAATGACCATATATTTGTTCCCCCCTCTCACAGGGTAGGTCACAATGAGGTCATTGGAGTGTGTAGGGTGGGCAATGAGGCGGAGAGCCTGGGCCGAGACCACTGGAACGAGATGTTGTCATACCCTCGCAAGCCCATCGCCCACTGGCACCCCCTGGTAGAGGTATGTGTGTGTGGTGTGTGTGGTGTGTGTGTGGTGTATGTGTGTGTGTGTGTGTGTGTGTGTGTGTGTGTGTGTGTGTGTGTGTGTGTGTGTGTGTGTGTGTGTGTGTGTGTGTGTGTGTGTGTGTGTGTGTGTGCGCAAGGTGTAAGTAGACAGCAAGCGGTAAAAGCTCTACTTCTCTAGCTTGTATAGGGACAATAAAACACAAGCAGGATTACATGAAACACATGTCTGCTTGACTTGTTTTGGTGCCATCATCAGAACAGTCCATTCCTGCAGTGGGAGAGGAGCGGAGAAGGCGGCTTTATTGCTATTTAAAAACACTACTCCTCCACCCTCATTAATGGACCCCAGAAATAGATCAACATTTATTTGGAGTTGTTGACACCACATCTATTCATATTCATCTGAGAGGTTAAAAGCAGAAATTGGAACAGTAATGTTGCCTACACAGTGATATAACTGAAGTGCTTGTCATTGGATATCATTGTAGCTGCACAGTCAGAAGCACTGGGGTGCATTCACTTGGAACCAAACAGAGCCAAACAAAAGCAAACGGAATGATATGGGGAGGGACCTTCCTGGATTTGTCCAATATAAACTTTTTGGGAGTAAACGGTTGCCATTGCAAAATGTTTTTGCAACTGTTTGCCACGGTCTCCTTCTAATGAATACAACCCTGTTCCTCCTATTAAGCTAAAGAAGACATAGCAGAGGACTAAAGCTCGGGATTATAGCTTATTTGTGTTACTTCAAGAATGGAAAGATGCTCTTTGAGTATAAGGCTTAATAACCCATAAACCACACACACACACACATACACACACTCGGACAAAAATAAGCACCCACCTAATTATTATTGTTATAGACACACACACACACACACACACACTTGACGTTTCATTATTTTCACTCGCATCTTTTCATGGATTGGTGTTTTGAAATCTTAGTGCAAGACTCGCTGACCCTCAAGGCCACAGACAGTTCTCATCAATAATTCACATCCCAGGCCACTTGAGCCAAGGTTGTGCTCCCGCTACACAGAACCGCTAAAACAGCCATTTAAACTGTGCTTTACATCTCTCTTTCGCTCCCTGTCTTCCCCTGGGCTGCTTTTTTAGGCTGTTAAATTCCATCTAGGAGGAAAAGAAAAAAGGGCAAAAAATACAAATGTTTGCTATTTCCTACTGATTTTGTGTTTCTTGAAAGTAGGACAATTTATTTAGAGTATGTTTCGTATTAAACGGAGAAGAAAGACAAATGATTTTCAGACAGAGGCATGACAGAACCCACAGGGGTTCTACACACACCGAGGCCATTTTTTTGGTAAGATGAATTAAAACTACAGAGTGCATTGTGACTTCAGCCTCACAGTCTCTATTTACCGAAATTAAATTTCACCTCCGACTTTTTCCCTCTTTGTGCAATTCAGCTGTCAAATTGTATTCCCTTACCTGATATAACCTGGTTATTCTCATCTCTCTGACTGTGTTTCCTCTCGGTGTGTTCTCTAGTGGATGGGTCAGGGGACTGCAGGTGAAAGCCAGGGCGGTTCCACCAACTCTCTAAAGACTCCTCCCTCACCATAAAGAGAACACAGGGTGGTGAAGGAGAGGAACAGCAGAGACCCCAAGCATCAAGAGAGGAGGAGAGATCAGTATGCTAGTAATGGTAGATGTTACACTTGGTTTCCCCGACATAGATTAAGTTTAGTGCTGAACTAAAAAGCATGCTCAATTTGAAAGTGCTTACTGATCCAGGACAGGCTTAAAACTTCTTCAGGATTGGTGGGTCCCCTGCGGGACGGTTGCACTAACGTAGGCTAATGTGATTAGCATGAGGTTGTAAGTAACAAGAACATTTCCCAGGACATAGACCTATCTGATATTGGCAGAAAGCTTAAATTCTTGTTAATCTAACTGCACTGTCCAATTTACAGTAGCTATTAGAGTGAAAGAATACCATGCTATTGTTTGAGGAGAGTGCACAGTTTAATAAACAAATTAGGCACATTTGGGCAGCCTGGTACAACATTTTGAACAGAAATGCAATGGTTCATTGGATCAGTCTGAAACTTTGCACACACACTCCTGCCATCTAGTGGCCAAAATCTAAATTCCACCTGGGCTGAAATAATACATTATGGCCTTTCTCTTGCATTTCAAAGATGATAGTACAAAAAATGTAAAAAAAACATTTGTTTTTTTCTTTGTATTATCTTTTACCAGATCTAATGTGTTATATTCTCCTACATTCCTTTCACATTTCCACAAAAAGTGTTTCCTTTCAAATGGCACCAAGAATATACTGTATGTTTAGTCAACTGCATGTCCAGTGGCCATTCATTAGTACTATTTATTTAAAAAACTACAGAAATCTAAAAAGTGTTAAAGTTTCAGTTGGGAGGTAATAGTATAGTCTTGTTTATGTCTTGTTTAATAACACATTGTTACAATTAATTGATCTTTGTTATTTGGGTACAGTGCATGGTTCTTTGTGCGTAATATTGCTCTTTGGTTGATTACTTTGTGAGATACTAACATACTGTAAACATAAAATGTACCATGAAACTAAGACCTAGTATTTAAATTGTCCATTCAGATGTTACTAAATAAATATTTATATTATAAATTTACCACACAAAGACAGATGGGTGATTTTATGATCTCAAGAGTGAAATTCTGTGTCAGGAAGAAGAGAGAGGCCTTAGAGCCTGTCCTCGACACCTTTCTCCACAAAGACGCTCTCTTCACACCTGCAGTGACAAGTCCCCAACAGGCCACAGACACACATGACAGATGCCGAGCCCTGCACCGAACCAGTTGACGGCCAAACAAACAGCAACGAGGTTGCAGCAGGATGATAAAATATCAAACCTTATGAGATGTGACTGACAGACAGTGGGGAGCGCTCCAATCAGAGTGCGTCTGAGCTGCACACTGGGCTGCTGATGGGAACACGACACAGGAACAGAGACAAATCCATCTGCAGTGCTGGTGCTAGAATCAGTCCCCTCCCTCAGTGAAATCATACCCAGCACTGTGCAGTCTGCAGGTAGTCAACAGGTGTCCTCTGATGAGGAGGATGGGGCCCCACCAGCAGCCACATGGAGATCTCAATTAATCAGAACAAGACGACTGATTACTACTACACAGGGTCAGATAAAAAAATATTTTTTTAAATACCTCAAACACACATCTCAACATCAATCACAGAATTAAACACACGTCAATATTAATGTTGATGAAATGAAATGCCAAACGGCGTGAATAGAGGCAAATGTCAATATATTTCTGTACTTAAACACACGACGGAAGGCCCTCGTTTTTTTCTGTCTGTCTTTGTTTTATACATAATTGGAATTGCTTCTAGCAATGAAGACCAACAGTTAGACAGCAGAAAACACGAGGTAGTCAGAACGCAGCTCAGACAGCTGATTTGGTGAACATTCTCGATTCATTGCACAGGGCCCCATTTGGGACATTTTCCACTGACACGTCTGGCATGTTCTTCCGGTAAATAGAGTCAGTGAACAAGCATGTTATGACGGTAGTAGTAATACCACTACAGGAGAGGGAGACCAGGAGCACCTGGTTGAGGTGGTAGGGATGACGGGGGTTGGGTTCCGTGGTGCGCATGCGCTCTCACTAATCACATATTTCAGCATCCAGGCCCCTCTGTTCCAGTAATTACTGTTTGGAAAATAAATAATTTAACAGCAGGATCTCTCTGAAGTGCAAAGCAGTGCCAAACTGGGTGTTCTCTTCATGACTACTTCTTAACAACACAGCCACGATTAGAGAGCAGAGGGGACCCACTCTTTGAAAAGGGACTTGGGGGCAACGCGGGAATATGGACAAAGTCATTTATCCTTGTTTAAATTCATATCTTCATTCCACTCTTTACCCTTCTGTGTAATCTTACTTTAATGAAACCTCTTGTTTAATGAAAATGTAATTGAATCTATCCGCTGTTCTTCAGTCGTGGTTTGCCTAATGGTGTGTGTCAGAGCAACAGACGAAGTGTGAATAAGAATCCCCCGGCAGACAGGCAGAGCCATGTGATATGTTGGGAGACCTGAGATGCTCCCAGGCTGCAGTCTGCTCATAGTCAGGTGCTAATTGAAAACATGTGGCCTGTCAGGGGACAAAATGCCCCCAAGTAGATCTCCCAGGAAAACATTTGATGAACAAGATAGGAAGAACACATAAGGTGCCTACGGAAAACAAGCATGTATAGAGAGCCATCCACAATGAGGATTTGACAGATGAGACCTTACTGCAATAACGCAATGGGTGGAAAATGTTAGTTTTCAGTTTCACCAGAACAGAAGCTCACACTCAACAGACACACTAGATGATTACCATTGGATGAGTCCATGTACAAGGCAAATGACTCTTTACAGCTGAAAAGTGAAAATGTGGTATCCTTAGTGACAGTGTCTAAGTATGTTCAACAGTTCCCTCCTCCTACACACCTGTATAAGTGCAATATAAAAAATACAATTGGCCTTAAACAAATTCTGCGCTTTTTATTCTGCGCTCAAAAGACAGCATCTGCAAGACATCTGATTTGTGTGTAACCTTAAACACCCTTAAATCGTACTGTGCTCACGACTAATGTGACCTCTTTACGCCACACTTGACATTCGAACCCAGCCTCTTCACACACAGTCAGGTCCAACATTTTTGGCACCATTGATAAAGACGAGCAGAAAACACTGTGTAAAATGTATAACACAAATACTGACACGTATTGTACGCAAAGAAAGGGAACGTTATATTTGTTTATACGAATGCAGTTGTTCAGAGAACAAGTAAAACGAAAAATCTCTCAAAAAGATAGGGGTCAAAATGATTGGCACCCCTGTTTCTATACTGTTCAATACCTTGCAAGGATAATGGCACTGAGCCTTTTTCTAACTGTTTTACGAGGAGAACACATTGGGAGGGATGTTAGACCATTCCTCCATACAGAATCCTTCCAGATCCTTGATATCCTTTGTCTGCTCTTATGGACTTCCCTCTTCAATTAAACCGCAGCTTTTCAATGGGGTTCAAGTCCTGGAGATTGATTTTGTGGTCAATGAACCATCTCTTTGTTGATTTTGATGTGTGCTTGGCGTTATTGTCTTGCTGGTAGATCCACTTGCGGCCCAGTTTCAGCCTCCTGGAAGAGGCAACCAGGTTTTTGGCTAAAATGGCCCAGTACAGGGTAAAGTTCATGATACCTTTGACCTTAACAAGGGCCCCAGGACCAGTGGAAGCAAAATATCCCCATAACATCAAAGACCAACCAAAGAGCTCTATTTTAATGTAATCCAACAACTGTAAATGCCTGGAGTTAAGGATATCAAGCTAAACGATATTGGCACTTCGATTGAACCCGGTGCAATGGTCAGATGACATGAAAATAAAGTTCTTTGTCCACGCACACCAGTGGTGGGTTTTGCATCAAAAAGAACCCCGTATGAATTGTTAAATAAAATCTCTTTGTCTGAGCAATTGTATTAATATAAAATAATGTACTTTTGCAAACAATATATCTCAGTATTTGTAGTATTTATCTTATATTGTCTATATCAAGGGAGCCCTTAATTATGGACCTGGCCAAAATCAAGGAAACAACATAAAGTGTCTTAATAGGGTGTTGGGCCATCACAAGCCACCAGAACAGCTTCAATGCACCTTGGCATCGATTCTACAAGTGTCTGGAACTCTATTGGAGGGATGTGACACCATTCATCCTTGAGAAATTCCATCATTTGGTGTTTTGTTGATGGTGGTGGAAAACGCTGTCTCAGGCGCCGCTCCAGAATCTCCCATAAGTGTTCAATTGTGTTGAGATATGTTGACTGAAACAGCCTTGGCATATGGTTTACATAGTTTTCATGCTAATCAAACCATTCAGTGACCACTCATGCTCTGTGGATGGGGGCATCATCACCCTACGGGGCCATAGTCATGGTAGCCAAAATAATGGCCTTCCCAGCATTTATATACACGACCATGAGCTTGAAGGGATGTTAATTGCTTAATTAACTTAGGAACCACACCTGTGTGGAACCACCTGCTTTCAATAAACGTTGTATTACCCGTATACGCACACACACACACACAAACACGCACACAGAGCCACACCTAAGCATGCACACACACATTCACACACACATGAATGCATCTCTCACACATTGCACAGGTGAGCTGCTGCCCACCGTACTGTATGTTCGGAGGTGGTCATCTGATGTGCTTCACATACACCATCCCCTTGGTAGAGCCTGACCTAAATGACTACTTCCATTTCCAACACCGCTAAATCTATAGTCTATTTCAAAACATTCCCCATGCATATCTGTGCACGTGCTTCTTAGCTGGGTCCTTTCAAACAGGAGGCTGCACCTAGTTGACCTCCACTACTTTTCCTCTGAGTATCTCAGTGATACTTCAACTACTAACACGCTACACGTATGTCTCTTTACAGAGTAACTGTTACCTATTGACAGAGAAACTGTTGCAATTGATAGCTACTGGGCTACAAAGGTTCAACTTCAAAAGAACGATGGACTCAATTATCAAACTCAAGCCCCTTCCTTGGACTAAAATGTAATTATCTAGGGTCCCCAGACGTGCAGACTCATAATGTTCCGGTAGACTAGTCTAGACTCCCAGGGTGTTCTCGTTAATTACTTCAATTTTTCTCCCCTTCTGCCCTCAAATTAAATGAAACCCAGACACGATAGGGCTGTTTAACAAGGGCCTTTTCCTTTTAGAGACTCAGGAATCACACTGTTTTCTGTGATTTCTCTCACTTCATACAATTTGCCAGATAATAATAAAAACCGGCTCCACACACCAGGACTGTGGGAGAAACCCATTTCAGATTGGAAAGGATGTATTGTGTTACAGCTCTTTCATGAAATACACAATATATACAAAAGTATGTGGACATCCGGCTATTTCAGCCACACCCGTTGCTGACAGGTGTATAAAATCAAGCACACAGCCATGCAATCTTCATAGACAAACATTGGCAGTAGAATGGGCTTACTGAAGAGCTCAGTGACTTTCAACGTGGTACTGTCATGGGATGCCACCTTTCCAACAAGTCAGCCGCGAAGTGGTAGGCCACACAAGCTCACAGAATGGGACTGCCAACTGCTGAATCACGTAGCGCGTACAAATTGTCTGTCCTCGGTTGCAACCCTCACTACCGAGTTCCAAACTGTCTCTGGAAGCAACATCAGCACAAGAAGTGTTCATCGGGAGCTTCATGAAATGGGTTTCCATGGTTGAGCAGACGCACACAAGTCTAAGATCACCATGCACAATGCCAAGCGTCGGCTGGAATGGTGTAAAGCTCGCCACCATTGGACTCCGGAGCAGTGGAAACGCGTTCTCGGGAGTGATGAATCACGCTTCACCATCTGGCAGTCGGACGGACGAATCTGGTTTTGGCGGATGCCAGGAGAACGATACCTGCCCAAATGCATAGTGCCAACTGTAAAGTTTTGGTGGAGGAGGAATAATGGTCTGGGGCTGTTTTTCGTTGTTCGGGCTAGGCCCCTTACTTCCAGTGAAGGGAAATCTTAACACTACAGAATACAATTACATTCTAGACGATTCTGTGCTTCCAACTTTGTGGCAACATTTTGGGGAAAGCCCTTTCCTGTATCAGCATGACCATGCCCCCGTGCACAAAGCGAGGTCCATACAGAAATGGTTTGTCGAGATCGGTGTGGAAGAACTTAACTGGCCTACACAGAGCCCTGACCTCAACCCCATCGAACAGCTTTGGGATGAATTAGAACGTTGACTGCGAGCCAGGCCTAATCACCTAACATCAGTGCCCGACCTCACTAATGCTCTTGTGCTGAATATAAAGAAGTCCCCGCAGAAATGTTCCAACATCTAGTGAAAAACCTTCCCAGAAGAGTGGAGGCTGTTATAGCAGCAAAGGGTGGACCAACTCCATATTAATGCCCATGATTTTTTAGTGTTCGACGAGCAGGTGTCTATATACTTTTGGTCACGTAGTGCAAGTTGGCCACTATTTGTTTGAATAACTTATAACTTCAGAATATTACATAAAGTAAAGTTAGATAAACTGATTATTGAAATAATAAATAAATTACTTAAATCGCAGACATCCGTTTCACCTCTATACACACATGCATGCATGCACGTACACATTGTATTCTCCAGTAGTAAACATGCCCATGAGGCTTGCTTTACTCAATGGCGTGCTCTGATCATAATGGTTCCTCATCAGCCAGTTTGACTCTCAGCTCATTACGGCAGGAAGGAAAGTGTGGCCCACTTTCATGCTCTCATCTAAATGGACGGCAATCAGAGGAGTGGCCGTATGAAGCTCCTGCTATCTACAGCACTGTAAATTGCAGCCAGCCTGGATCAGGGGTAGAATTTAGATTATTCCACCAGCGAGCACCACTTAATTGAAAGAGCAGCAAAGAGGTCACTTAGCCTGCAAACTCTACGATATCATCAAGAGATTGCACACATTGACTATTAGCAGATAATTGTCCTGCCTATTTCACAGCACAAGAATGGCTTGCTATCGTCTGACCCGTTGCTCATAGAATTATAGGTGATCTATTGGGGTTGAGAACAAAAACAAAAACATTGACGGGTTGAGATAGATTGCCCACCAAGAAATTTGAATGAGGCAAAGAGGTTGATCACTCTAAAGAGCAAAAAGGAGTGTATTTTTTTTGACAAATGTCATAATAGGTGTTCAGATGGGCCGGCCACTAAAATGTGTTAGGTAAATGAGTCGAGGGGAAGTAGTTGCATTATTCATATTACTTAGGGATCAGAGCGCTGGATCCTCAGTGAGGCACTTGGGGAGCCTCAGAGCTCCTCCGGAGTCCTGGGACTGACAGAGAGCTCGGTGCAGTGGGCGTGGAGAGCTACAGAAACACCGGCCTTCCCCTGGGACCCCTGTTCACTACACCATGAAAGCCACTCTGGGATGCATAGGGCACACTGGTACCACTGTGGTACTCAGCGAACATACAGGGAGATGAGACTGGTTGAAGCTGGTTCTTAGCATTGCTGATAAAAACAATGTTTTTCTAAATGCCAATGGAAATGAATGCGTCCTTCATTCATGTCAAGAAGCTGCAACATGGCTGTTGTTCTTCTAGGTGACAGAAACTCTTTCATCCATTTATCAAACAGTGTTTAAAAGCTTTCGTGTAAGACTTATTTGTTCTATATCATTTTACACTCAGCAGGTTTTAGAACATCTCAGATCTCAGAGTAGGTTCTCTATTGGTAAATAGAACCATCTACACATGCTGTGAGTGTGGTCTCCTCTACAGGCGTCAGTCTATAAGAGTCAAGAGTTCATTCTGAAGTTGGTCTTGATGCATCATCGACATGCAGCCCAGATGTTGACCAGACAGACTATGGAATCAGATACAAACAGGATTATCCAGCCATGTGCTTTGACCAAGACGACTGTGGGGGCTGACAAACAGGGAACAGACAGCAGCATCCCAATAAGAAACGGATAGCACTTTAAAGTCAGTCTGACAGTGTTTACCCCATCCATCTCTATTAAAGGGACACACCCACGCTAAGCTCAGCTCACAGTATGGCCTCTCTTCTCTTTATTTTGGATCACAAAACGAATTATCACTCCCTGCAGTTAATCTCTCCTTTTTTAGTCACTAGATATCAAACAGAAGAAACGTGATTCGAAAAAACAAAACAATATGAACAAATAGAGACATCTCATTTAAGTATAATTTTTTTTTTCTTTTTCCAGCAAAGAGATACCATAGCCTATCAAGGCAATTTCCCCACATAAAAGCAACCTGGTCTCAGAAACATTTTGTATTATTATGTACGTAATTCCAAGACACTACATTTAGTATGATATGTTATGTTTTGTATGGTATGGTATGTATTCATTTGTGGATGTCCATCACCCTTTCGTATGATATGTTACGAATTACTATTCATGTTATATGTTACAAATTTGACAAACGTACAATATGTTATGAATTTGCAAATGTATTATATGTTACAAATTCTAGCTGGGTGGCTAACATTAGCTAGCTCACTAATGATATCTAGGCTAGGGGTGAAGGTTAGGGGTTGGGGTTAAGGTTAGTTTAGGAGTTAGGTTGAAGGGTTTGGGCTCCCGAGTGGCGCAGCGGTCTAAGGCACTGCGTCTCAGTGCAAGAGGTGTCACTACAGTCCCAGGTTTGAATCCAGGCTATATCACATCTTGCCATGATTGGGAGTCCCATAGGGTGGCGCACAATTGTCTCAGCATCGTCATTGTAAATAAGCATTTGTTCTTAACTGACTTTCCTAGTTAAATAAAGGTTAAATATAAAAGTATGTTAGGGTTAAGGGAAGGTTTGGCTAAAAGGGTTTAGATTAGGGTCATGGGAAGGGTTAGCTAACATGCTAAGTAGTTGCAAAGTAGCTAAAAGTTGAAAGGTTGCTAATTTGCTAAAATACTAAAGTTGTCTGTGATAACCTTTGGATCACTAGATGTTCGGGTTATACGCCCACCCAGTCACCATGCGTTCATTTTTGCCCTAAGTAACCATCTGTCTTATGACAGATATGAAATATAGCATATCTAACTAAATGGAGTATTTCAGATTTACGTACAGATGAATGAAAAAGGAAACCGCACACTGCTCTTGATAGTATCACTGATCTTTAATAAGCTTACGTATCGGAATCTGACGGTGGCCGTGAGGCCGACACGTAAGCTTATTAAAGTGTTCGGTTTCCTTTTTCATTCATCTTGTTCAACTGTTACCATGCACCTGCAAAAAAGATTGCTCAGATGTGTGAGTGCCTTTTGAATTTTGGATTTACGTACAGAAAAATCAAAAATGCTCTGAGACCTGGTTGATAAAAGGCTCTCTTCTTGTTATTGAGCACATGGGGCCAGGAAAAGGACTCGTAGCAGTGCATTTTTGTCTTTCAGAGGGACACCTTCAGGGGCTCAAGAGATTGAAACAAGTCAATAATCCCTATTGTAAAGTGCCATGACTTTGCCCCACAGTGACTCAGTGACTTATTTTATGATTGGATACCTCAGTTGCCAAGTACAATTTTGGTTACGCTGGTCCCCCAGAGGCAGCCAGCCTGTTAGGAGAAACCAGAGAAACTCACAATTTCTCTTCTCTTTCCCTTTTCATCAGTCTGCGATGTACTGCTTTGGTCTGCATTAACAGTTCAGCAACGTGCACTATTGAACACATTCTTCCTGGAAAATGACACACAGCAGTGCACTCTCTCTCTCTTTCTCTTTGTGGTGCATGCTGAGGAGAGGCTAAAATGAAGGGCATCCCGACCTCCTGGGGGCGATAAAAAACATGTCTGGGATGGTTCAAAACCAGACTCTGGGACAGTTATGGGATGATAGATCCAAAATTCAAAGCAATCAGACTGATGCAACAGATCAGAACATTTAGCTTAAATGTTGATAAACTACACTGAAAAAAATATAAACGCAACATGCAACAATTTCAAAGATTTTACTGAGTTACAGTTCATATAAGGAAATCAGTCAATTTAAATAAATAAAGTAGGCCCTAATCTATGGATTTCACATGACTGGGAATACAGATATGCATCTGTTGGTCACAGATACCTTTTTAAGAAAGGTAGGGGGGTGGATCAAAAAAACTGTCTGATGTGACCACGCCTCATGCAGCGTGACACATCTCCTTCACATAGAGTTGATCAGGCTGGTCATTGTGGCCTGTGGAATGTTGTCCCACTCTTCTTCAATGGCTGTGTGAAGTTGCTGGATATTAGCGGGAACTGGAAAGGGTGTTTCACACGTTGATCCAGAGCATCCCAAACATGCTCAATGGGTGACATGTCTGGTGAGTATGCAGGCCATGGAAGAACTAAGAAATTTTCAGCTTCCGAGAATTGTGTACAAATCCTTGTGACATGGGGCTGTGCATTATCATGCTGAAACATGAGATGATGGGGGTGGATGAATGGCATGACAATGGGACTCAGGATCTCATCATGGTATCTCTGTGCATTCAAATTGCCATCGATAAAATGCAATTGTGTTCATTGTCCGTAGTTTATGCCTGCCCATACCATAACCCCACCACCACCATGGGGCACTCTATTCACAACGTTGACATCAGCAAACCGCTCGACCACACAAGCTCGGTACAATTGAAACCGGGATTCATAAAATGAAGAGCATACTCCTCCAGCGTGCCAGTGGCCATCGAAGGCGAGCATTTGCCCACTGAAGTCGGTTACGACACCGAACTGCAATCAGGTCAAGACCCTGGTGAGGACCACAAGCACGCAGATGAGCTTCCCTGAGTTGGTTTCTGACAAAAACTGACTGTGCAAACCTACAGTTTCATCAGCTGTCCGGGTGGCAGGTCTTGCAGGTGAAGAAGTCGGACGTGGCGGTCCTGGGCTGGCATGGTTACACATGGTCTGCAGTTGTAAGGCTGGTTGGACATACAGAAAATTCTCTAAAATGACTTCGGAGGCGGCTTATGGTACAGAAATAAACATCCTATTCTCTGGCAACAGCCCTGGTGGATTTTCCTGCAGTCAGAATTCCATGTGCACGCTCCCTCAAAACTTGAGACATCTGTGGCATTGTGTTGTGTGACAAAACGTGGCCTTTTATTGTCCCCGCCACAAGGGGCACTGGTGTAATGATCATGATGTTTTATCAGCTTCTTGATATACCACTCTTGTCAGGTCGATGGATTGTCCTGGCAAAGAATAAATGCTCACTAACAGGGATGTAAACAAATTTGTGAACAAAATTCGAGAACGATAAGCTTCTTGTGCATTTGTAAATGTCTGGGATCTTTTATTTCAGCTAATGAAACATTGGACCAACACTTTACATGTTGTGTTTATATATTTTTTCAGTATATTATTTCTCCACATAACCCAAGCAGGATTATTTTTTATTTGTATTTACTTAAATCATACTTCATTAATGTAGTTGTATATATTTAAGTATATCTGTGATAAACACACTTAAATATTATATGCATTTAATATCAATTCTATTTATATTTTATTAACATTTAAGCATATTAAATCAATTTAAAGTGATCTAAATTTGTACTTTTTTGTACTTCAGTATATTCTTCGTATATTAGAAAAAGAGCAAAACAAATATACTTTGAATTCACTTTAAGTATATTTTATGTATATTTATCATAAATTAGGAATATACTCTTTACAATAAATAATATATTCTTTACAATAAAGTGTATTTATAATGTGTTTCAAGAATACTTTTACAAATACACTCTACTCAGTAGCGACATTAGCTGTTGTAATTAGCCATGTAAGGGTTACCTTGATTGATCAAGGCATCTTCTCAGCCAATGTTAGTTAACATGATATTTACAAAGCAGTAACTGTGCACCAGTGGCATTTCACACTTAGTTGTTCACATTACAGGGATAAATGAACATTTAAATAAAATGTGTAATATGTCATGTGTAATTAAAAGTACAACATTATTTAGTTTGAAAATGAACATCAAAACATTTGAATAAGCTAAATATGAGGAGCAATATCTAATTATAAATCAAAACTTAAGCTGCAGAAAAGGATGCTAGATAATATACAAACATTATTTTGTGGACGTTTAAGTTAAATATATGTTTTTGAAAGTATACTTAAGCATATTTTCTTGATATAAGAAAAAGTATACTCTCAGGAAGCATGTTCATCGGCTGTGCATGTTTCCTTATGTGGAATAAACAATCATTATCAACTTTCTCTGCACTCTTCTGAACAGGAATTCAGAAAGTTCTTTAAAATGAATTATTGGCACTTAAACTATTTACCTTGCAAATGTCTTCATACCCCTTGGATTTCTTCACATTTTATTGTTACAAAGTGGGATTAAAATGGATTCAAAAATAAATAAATGTCAACAAAAAGTATGTATAGATAATAATGTCAAAGTGCAAGAATATTATATATATATATATATATATATATATATTACGATTGATAGAAATGAAATAACTAAAATATAGTTATCGCACAAGAATTCAGCTCCCTGAGTCAATACATGTTAGAAACACCTTTTGCAGCGAATACGATGGTGAGTTTTCTTGGGTAAGTCTTTAAGATCTTTACACACCTGGATTGTGCAATATTAGCCCTTTATTGTTTTCAGAATTCTTCAAGATCTGTCAAGAAGTTGAAGATCATGGCTAAACAGCAATTTTCAAGTCTTGCCATAGCTTTTCAAGCAGATTTAAGTCAAAACTGTAACTTGGCCACTCAGGAACATTCACTGTCTACTTGGTAAGCAACTCCAGCGTAGAGTTGGCCTTGTGTTGTAGGTTATTGTCCTGCTGAAAGGTGAATTCCTCTCCCAGTGTCTGTTGGAAAGCAGACTGAAGCAGGTTATCCTCCAGGATTTTGCCTGTGCTTAGCTCCATCCTGTTTCTTTTTATCCTGAAAAACTCAGTATTTGCCGATTTTGATTTGTTTAACACTTTTTTGGTTACTATATGATTCCATATGTGTTATTTCATAGTTTTGATGTCTTCACTATTATTCTACAATGTAGAAAATAGTCTAAATAAAGTAAAAACCCTTGAATAAGTAGGTGTTCGAAAACTTTTCACCGGTAGCGTATATATTTTTAACATTTTGCTTGATAAGCACAGCCAAGCCTCAGAAAAGCGCACATCTTCCAAAATGCAATTAGCGGGAACACAGTTCTAAAAAGCACACAGCACATGCAAGTGGTTTTATGTGACAGAAATGAAAATATTCTTAGAAATTTAGAGGGGAGTTCTAAAGATGCAACAACTAGCATGGGTTGCTCATATGACTATGACTGTGTCTTTGGTTACTGGACAATGGCAGAAAGTTAATTTATTTTGTTGTGTTACCGTCTGAATTCAAAATTGATTAAATATTAATCTACACACAATGCTCCATAATGACAAAGTGAAAACATGTTTTTATAAATGTTTGCTGGTTTATTTAAAATTAAATACAGATAATATCTAATGTATATAAGTATTCACACCCCTGAGTTAATACTTTGTAGAAGCACCTTTGGCAGGAAATTACAGCTGTGAGTCTTTTTGGGTGAGCCTCTAAGAGCGTTGTACGCCGGGATTGTACAATATTTGCCCATTATTGTTTTTAAAATTCTTCAAGCTATGTCAAGTGGATTATTGATCATTGCTAGAGAGATCTTTTCAAGTCATGCCATAGATTTTTCCTCTAGGATTTTGCCTGTGCTTATACCGTAGCTCTATTCCGTTTCATTTTATACCCCCAAAAAACGACCCAGTCCTTGCCGATGACAAGCTTATCCATAACATGATACAGCAACCAACCACCATGCTTGAAAATACGAAGAGTGGTACTCAGTGATGTGTTGTATTAGATTGGCCCCAAACATGTAAAAACAGATCAAATGTTATTCTTCACATGCAACAAGTGTAGGTAGACCTTAGTGAAATGCTTACTTACAAGCCCTTAACCAACAATGCTTTAAGACATTAAATTAAACAGCAGCAGTAAAATAACATTAGCGAGGATATATACAGGGGGCACCAGTACAGAGTCAATGTGCAGGGGCACTGGTTAGTCGATGTAATTCATGTACTCAGGACAGAACGTTTTTTTTGTAGTATTACTTCAGTGCCTTGTTGCAAACAGAACGTATGTTTTGGAATATATATACATTTTTTACTTCTTTTCACTCTGTCATATGTTTTGGAATATATATACATTTTTTACTTCTTTTCACTCTGTCATATGTTTTGGAATATATATACATTTTTTACTTCTTTTCACTCTGTCATATGTTTTGGAATATATATACATTTTTTACTTCTTTTCACTCTGTCATATGTTTTGGAATATATATACATTTTTTACTTCTTTTCACTCTGTCATATGTTTTGGAATATATATACATTTTTTACTTCTTTTCACTCTGTCATGTTTTGGAATATATATACATTTTTTACTTCTTTTCACTCTGTCATATGTTTTGGAATATATATACATTTTTTACTTCTTTTCACTCTGTCATATGTTTTGGAATATATATACATTTTTTACTTCTTTTCACTCTGTCATATGTTTTGGAATATATATACATTTTTTACTTCTTTTCACTCTGTCATATGTTTTGGAATATATATACATTTTTTACTTCTTTTCACTCTGTCATATGTTTTGGAATATATATACATTTTTTACTTCTTTTCACTCTGTCATATGTTTTGGAATATATATACATTTTTTACTTCTTTTCACTCTGTCATATGTTTTGGAATATATATACATTTTTTACTTCTTTTCACTCTGTCATATGTTTTGGAATATATATACATTTTTTACTTCTTTTCACTCTGTCATATGTTTTGGAATATATATACATGTTTTACTTCTTTTCACTCTGTCATTTAGGCTAGTAATGTTGTTGTAACTACAATGTTGTTGATCCATCCTCAGTTTTCTCCCTTTACAGCCATTAAACTCTGTAACTGTTTTAAAATTCAACTTTGACATTATTCAATTGGGTTGAGATCTGGTGACTGAGGCACGCACGCACGCACGCGCACACACACACACACACACACACACACACACACACACACACACACACACACACACACACACACACACACACACACACACACACACGCACACACGCACACACGCACACACACGCACACACACACACACACACACACACACCCTTTAAACCCCCTATGCTCCTTTGAGACCCCTCTTTCAAAGACACTGAGATCTCTTCTTCTAGCTATGGTAGCCAAAATAATGTGCAACTGGACCCTAAGCATTATGGGATGTTAATTGCTTAATTATCTCAGGAACCACATCTGTGCAGAAGCACCTGCTTTCAATATACTTTGTATGCCTCATTTACTCAAGTGTTTAATTTATTTTGTCAGCTACCTGTACATTTATGCAAAATAGATTTTAACATTATTCCAAAGTTGGCCTTTTAAAGGCACAATTTTGGCTCAGTTGACAGCCCCACTTATCTATTTCAGTAATAGGCCTAGTCTTATTATTTACTTGATTTAACTAGGCAAGTCAGTTAAGAACAAATTCTTGTTTACAATGACAGCCTACACTGGCTGCCCTTTTGGACTCCCAATCACAGGCCGGTTGTGATACAGCCTGGATTTGAACCAGGGTGTCTGTAGTGATGCCTCTTGCACTGAGATGCAGTACCTTAGACCGCTGTGCCACTCGGGAGCCCCAAGTTGACTTTTAAATCACAGTGAATGACCTAGGTCCTAAAGTAGACCCATGTTGGCATGTCAAAACATAAAAATAAACACAATATTTTAATTTGGGACAGTTGAAATTGCACTTCGGGACGATAGTCTCAAGCCCTGGGTAGCTGTGTTCACGAGCGGTGCAATAATGCATAAATGTTCTGAAATTTTAAAATTAATAAAAGTGCATGAACATTTCACTACTGTAATCTTATGTTGTTGTGTAACTAACAAACTATTGGTGATGAGATAATATTGTGTAAAAATTGTTTTATACAGAGTGATGCAATGCTAGGTTGGCTATTTTAGCTAGGCTAGTGTTAAAACTAGCACAATATCTGGATCTTCCCCTTTTCCATCTGCAGTTTCAGATGAGCAGCACACAGTGAGTCAGTGTTCACTCTAGTGAAAAAGTAGCAAGTGCCCTAATGGTGCGAATGCCAAAGAGGAGAAAAGTGCAGTACATTAGATTTTTGAGGGGAGTACAGAGGGCTGTAAGTAAATGAATAAATGGCTACTTAGCCAGCAAGCTAAGTACATTGTACCATTCATAATAGACTGGTACTATCTATTCAGCTAGCTAGCAATACCTATTGCCAGACAGTAAATAAATAATCTATCTAATAAAAAGCAGAATCTAATTCATGTTAATAAGCTGACCCCATCATTGTTAAGGCCAGCCATTTTTATCATATGTTAATGGTATTTGGTCATATGATTTTGGCAGGGTTCAAAGACGGGCAATAGAGAGAGAGAGAGAGAGAGAGAGAGAGAGAGAGAGAGAGAGAGAACACGGCCCGTGTTGAGAAGGCGAGAGGAAGAACAGGTGCAGTCTATCTGCAGTGTGCTGCAAATACTGCGTACAAAATACGTTTTTTTTACTACAGTAATTTTGCACCTTCACTGCAGTTTCAAAACTGCCATCTTTTTTGTAAGAGATTGCCTGTATTCTGATTTCATTTGGCTGTCATGGCAGGGGTCAGAGGCAGTCAGTAGAGACAAGGAGAGCGCCGCCCATGTTAAGGCACAGGGACAGATCACCAGGTGAGAATTTCACATTTGAGTCCTAAAGTAGTCGAGTGAAGCACGTTGCACAGCAATTTACATGGCACACCGATTGGAACCATAAGTTAAAACTCCTCCCCTTTGCTGACTGTCGCCCAAATGATATAATAAATGTTGATCCCTGCATTCTGATTTCATTTGGTTGTCCTGGAGGCCGAAGACAAATCAAATCAAAATGTATTTGTCACATGCTTCGTAAACAACAGGTGAAGACGTGGCTGAGCTCAACAATGACACAAAGCAGATTGAACCATGTTGCCGTCTGTCATATCCACCAGGAAAAGCTGTCCACAATAGATTGGAAAACAATATGGCTGAACTTTATTTCCGACAGTGATAGGCGTAAATATGTTTTTGGTGCATCTAAGTGAATTGAGAATGAATTTCTGACCCCTCTCTGTACCACCACATGCCCACCTTTATATAGGGTTGCAACCGGTTATTGACTGCTATTGAATTGCTATTGTACCTTTTCTATTTGATGGTGAATGACACTGAGTTGTTGCTATTGTCACGTTCTGACCTCTATTTCCTTTGTGTTGTATTTATTTAGTATGGTCAGGGCGTGAGTTGGGTGGGCAGTCTATGTTTGTTTTTCTATGTTGTGGGGCAGTTCTATGTTTTCGGCCTAGTAGGGTTCTCAATCAGAGGCAGGTGTCATTAGTTGTCTCTGATTGAGAATCATACTTAGGTAGCCTGGGTTTCACTGTGTGTTGGTGGGTGATTGTTCCTGTCTTTGTGTTTGCACCAGATCGGGCTGTTTTGAGTTTTCACGTTTCTTGTTTTTGTTAGTTTGTTCATGTATAGTGTCTTCATTAAAATACAATGAACAACCACCACGCTGCGTTTTGGTCCGCCTCAACTTCACAACAAGAGAACCGTTACAGAATCACCCACCACAACAGGACCAAGCGGTGTGGTAATGGGCAACGGAAAAAGCAGCAGCAGGAGCAGCGCGAGGAGGTATGGACATGGGAGGAGGAATTAGACGGAAGAGGACCCTGGGCTCAGCCAGGAGAATATCGCCGTCCCAAAGAAGAACTGGAGGCGGCGAAAGCGGGCGTCGTGGATGGAAGCCCGGTAGTCAGCCCCAAAAATTTCTTGGGGGGGGGCTAACAGGGAGTATGGCTACGCCAGGTAGGAGACCTGAGCCAACTTCCTGTGGTTACCGGGGGGCTAGAGAGACCGGGCAGGCACCGTGTTATGCTGTGGAGCGCACGGTGTCCCCAGTGCGGGTGCACAGCCCGGTGCGGTACATTCCAGCTCCGCGTATCGGCGGGCTAGAGTGGGCATCGAGCCAAGTGCCATGAAGCCGGCTCTACGCATCTGGTCTCCAGTGCGTCGCCTTGGGCCGGCTTACATGGCACCAGCCTTGCGCACGGTGTCCCCGGTTCGCCTGCATAGCCCAGTGCGGGCTATTCCACCTCGCCGCACTGGCAGGGCGACCGGGACCATTCAACCGGGTAAGGTTGGGCAGGCTCGGTGCTCAAGAGCTCCAGTGCGCCTGCACGGCCCGGTCTATCCGTCACCACCTCCACGCACCAGCCCTCCGGTGGCAGCTCCCCGTACCAGGCTGTCTCTCCAGCCCATCCTTGCAGGGGCTCCCTCCTCTCCAGCGCTGCCGGAGTCTCCCGCCTCTCCGGCGCTACCAGAGCCTTCCTCCTCTCCAGCGCTGCCGGAGTCTCCCGCCTGTTCGGCGCTAGGAGAGCTACTCAGCCCAGCGTTGCCGGAGCTTCCCGTCTGCCCAGCGCCGCCAGCGCCGCCCGTCTGCCCAGCGCCGCCAGCGCCGCCCGTCTGCCCAGCGCCGCCAGTGCCGCCCGTCTGCCCAGCGCCGCCAGTGCCGCCCGTCTGCCCAGCGCCGCCAGTGCCGCCCGTCTGCCCAGCGCCGCCAGTGCCGCCCGTCTGCCCAGCGCCGCCAGTGCCGCCCGTCTGCCCAGCGCCGCCAGTGCCGCCCGTCTGCCCAGCGCCGCCAGTGCCGCCCGTCTGCCAGGAGCCGCCAGTGCCGCCCGTCTGCCAGGAGCCGCCAGTGCCGCCCGTCAGCCAGGAGCCGCCAGTGCCGCCCGTCAGCCAGGAGCCGCCAGTGCCGCCCGTCAGCCAGGAGCCGCCAGTGCCGCCCGTCAGCCAGGGGCCGCCAGTGCCGCCAGTCAGCCCAGCGCCGCCAGTCAACCAGGGGCCGCCAGTGCCGCCAGTCAGCCAGGGGCCGCCAGTCAGCCAGGGGCCGCCAGTGCTGCCAGTCAGCCAGGGGCCGCTAGAGCCCCTCCGCCCGGAGCAGCTGCCCCTCCGTCCCGAGCAGCTGCCCCTATGTCCCGAGCAGCTGCCCCTATGTCCCGAGCAGCTGCCCCTATGTCCCGAGCAGCTGCCCCTATGTCCCGAGCAGCTGCCCCTATGTCCCGAGCAGCTGCCCCTCTGTCCCGAGCAGCTGTCCCTCTGTCCCGAGCAGCTGTCCCTCTGTCCCGAGAAGCTGCCCCTCTGTCCCAAGCAGCCCCTCTGTCCAGTGGGGTCATTGAGAGGGGTGGGCATGGTGAGTAAGCCACGGAGGCGGACAATAAGGCGGACTAAGACAATGGCGAAGTGGGGTCCGCGTCCCGCGCCAGAGCCGCCACCGTGGACAGACGCCCACCCAGACCCTCCCCTATAGGTCAAGGTTTTGCGGCCGGAGTCCGCACCTTTGGGGGGGGGGGTACTGTCACGTTCTGACCTCTATTTCCTTTGTGTTGTATTTATTTAGTATGGTCAGGGCGTGATTTGGGTGGGCAGTCTATGTTTGTTTTTCTATGTTGTGGGGCAGTTCTATGTTTTCGGCCTAGTAGGGTTCTCAATCAGAGGCAGGTGTCATTAGTTGTCTCTGATTGAGAATCATACTTAGGTAGCCTGGGTTTCACTGTGTGTTGGTGGGTGATTGTTCCTGTCTTTGTGTTTGCACCAGATCGGGCTGTTTTGAGTTTCACGTTTCTTGTTTTTGTTAGTTTGTTCATGTATAGTGTCTTCATTAAAATACAATGAACAACCACCACGCTGCGTTTTGGTCCGCCTCAACTTCACAACAAGAGAACCGTTACAGCTATGTATTTTTGAAGTCTATTGCTTGAGCATGACATCATAGCGATTGGTTTATTTTGAATTCTATTGCTTGATCCATATTGTCGAGTTAAATTTTGACTGTCACTTCATTGTTTTATGAATTAATACCGCAACTAAGTAAGACGTTTCTGGACTCAGATCGCCTCGGCTACTTTCAAGGTAATTGGGTATAAGAAATTAGATAATCAAGCCCACGTACTAGCCAAGCGTGGTGAAGGGGTACACATATAGAATAATGTTTTTTGACATTTACAGTGAATTCAGAAAGTATTCGGACCTCTTGACTTTGTTCACATTTTGTTACGTTGCAGCCTTATTCTAAAATGGATTCAACTGTTTTTTCTGAAATATGACATTTACATAAGTATTCAGACCCTTTGCTCAGTATTTTTTTGGAGCACCTTTGGCAGCAATTACAGCCTTGAGTCTTCTTGGGTATTACACTTCAAGCTTGGCACACCTGTATTTAGGCAGTTTCTCCCATTCTTCTCTACAGATCCTCTCAAGCTCTGTCAGGTTGGATGGGGAGTGTCGCTGCAAAGCTATTTTCAGGTCTCTCCAGAGATGTTCGATCAGGTTCAAGCCTGGGCTCTGGCTGGCCCACTCAAGGACATACAGAGTCTTGAAGCCACTTCTGCATTGTCTTGGCTGTGTGCTTAGGATCGTTGTCCTGTTGGAAGGTGAACCTTCGCCCCAGTCTGAGGTTCTGAGCACTCTGGAGCAGATTTTCATCAAGGATCTTTTTTTACTTTGCTCAATTCATCTTTCCCTCGATCCTGAGTAGTCTCCCAGTCCCTGCCGCTTAACATCATCCCCACAACATGATGCTACCATCACCATGCTTCAACATAGCGATGGTGCCAGGTCTCCTCCAGACGTGACACTTGGCATTTAGGCCAAACAGTTCAACAGATCTTGGTTTCATCAGACCAGAGAAACTTGTCAAAAAAACAAACATATTCTCTTCAGTGGGAGGACGGATGACAATAAGGAGTGGCTTCTGTCTGGCCACTCTATAATAGAGGCCTGATTGGTGGAGTGCTGCAAAGATGGTTGTCCTCCTGGAAGGTTCTCCCATCTTGACAGAGGAACTCTGGAGCTCTGTCAGAGTGATCGGGTTCAATGGTCACCTCCCGGACCAAGGCCCTTCTCCCCCGATTGCTCAGTTTAGCCGGGGGTCAGCTCTAGGAAGAGTCTTGGTGGTTCTGATGGAGGCCACTGTGTTCTTGGGGACCTTTAATGCTGCAGATATTTTTTTGGTAACCTTCCCCAGATCTGAGCCTTGACACAATCCTGGATTGGAGCTCCTCCTTCGACCGCATGGCTTGGATTTTGCTCTGACATGCACGGTAAACTGTGGGACCTTATATAGACAGGTGTATGCCTTTCCAAATAATTTCCAATCAATTGAATTGACCACAGGTGGACTCCAATCAAGTTGCAGAAACATCTCAAGGATGACCAATAGAAAGAAGAGTCATAGCAAAGGGTCTGAATACTTCTGTATTTCTGTTTTTTATTTTTAATGCATGTGCAAAAACCTGTTTTGGCTTTGTCATTATGGGGTATTGTGTGTAGATTAATGAGGAACAAATCTGGTTTAATCTACTTTAGAATAAGGCGTAACAAAGTGTGGAAAAAGTCATAAGGTCTGACTATTTTCCGAATGCAATGTATTTACACCTGTTGTGACATATATTGTGTTATTTTATGACTGGTTATGACACCTACAGTACATAAGTGTCAAAGCCCACATTTATTCAAATTCGTTTTTTCCCAGCCAAGAAGTTTCCTTTTGTTTGAAAGTTTTTTTCTGAAATCCTTGGTTGTTCTTTACAGTTATGTTTGTTTCATCTAATTTTAAATAACTTGTAGAAAATACAATTTGACACTGCCAAGAAGAATTATGACCATCCTGTGTCACTTTACTTGGACTAAGAAAACACACTTTATGACACTGTCAAGAAGCATCATGACCTTTATAATCATATAAGCCAAATAGACCTATTAAGTGTATGCCCTTATGTCAGTCATCAGTCAAAAAGAGGGTGTCAAATCTGCTCCTGCATTCATCCCAGTCTTCAGCAACAACCAAGCGTTGGGGTAGGAGCTAAAAAAAAAACGCTGAAGACGTCTATATCGGTCCGCTAATACAGGACTAGTAAAGGCCCAGTGTTCTTTTAATTAATATATTTTTTTATGATTTTTCAGGGGGTGCAGCACCCTCAGCACCCCTACTTCCACAGCAATGTACAGTATAAGCCCAGACATTTCTATATGCAATCTCATGTGAAAGCAGCTTTGATGGTTGCCACTAAAAAGAGGAGGATCCCAGCTGCTGCTATATTTACTTCTCAGCTGCTAATATTAAGCAAATGCTCCGCCAAAAAAACTGAGAAATTAAGCAACATGTTTGAAAATCTAACTAAGGGAAAGCGGCCTCTGTTCGCTATTCGAGTGCATACGGAGGACATGTATTTTTCCCCTGCCCCTGTTCCTGCCCATTTGATAATGGACCATTCACAAATTTGACATAATAGTAAAAACTAAATCAGGTTGAGTATGATCACTTGATGAGAGAAGAGTGTGTGCAGCCTGAGGTAACTTTTTCAAATAGTCAATAGCCTATAGTCGCATCATGCAGCCCATATATTTTTGGATTTCTTAGACATTCTAAGGTTTGTATCATTCACAACAACATTTGCCAAATAACTCTAAATCTAGCGCATAGGGCCAGTTTCAAATGATCCCTTTTAGGCTCAACATAGCCACACCATGTGCGCACTTGTCCTTTCTATTTTATTCAGCTAAGTTCAATTATATTCTTCTTACTATAAAATGATATAATATAAAATATTGGCACAGGACTATTAAGCATATATTGTCTGCTAAATGAAGAAGCCTACAACCTACGGCATGGTTCATAGCCAGATAACATACAGTAGGCTGACTCATATTTGGTTATTCTGAAATACATTTTCTTTATATCATAATGTTTCTGAAACCTGCTTGTAAAAAAAACATGATTTATTGCGATGGTGTATATTAAATGGATTTAGACTTTTTAAAATGTAGGGGCCTAGATGTTTCAAAGGCATGCATCAGCGGCTTGTATGCCGTGGAGGTCTGGAGATGTTCATTTGTGGTAAATTACCGTGAGACCAGCAGTTATTTGCAAGACATTAACAGGCACAATGGGGTCAGCCGGTTCAGGTGTACATACAGTACAGTATGTAGAGAATGTAGAGTACATGTAGAGTACAGGGTGGCAGGTAGCCTAGTGGTTAGAGTGTTGGACTAGCAACCGAAAGGTTATAAGATCAAATCCCTGAGCTGACAAAATAAAATTCTGTCATTCTGCCCCTGAGGCTTCATTGAAAATAAACATTTGTTCTTAACTAGTTAAATAAATTAAAGAAAACAGGTAGACTACAGATTTTAGGACTGCAGAAACATATCAGATAACACTGCATCAAATTAACTAACCATGTTTTTTCAGAGATCTAATTGGGTTGCCATGTTCTATTGTAGATTGTGTATACAGACAAATGGGAGAATATAGGCTGCATATGCAGGTATATTTCTTTAGGCACAAGCACTGTCCATGACAGAAACTATTCACACCCCTCTTGTTGATGGAGAGAAAATTCTATAGTTTTAAAACGTATTTCCTGCAATATACAGGACATAGACATACACACACACACTCACTATCCACGCTGTTACATGTCCGTCTCTCCCACTCAAAGTTTGTCTAACAAAGTACTGAGCAAAGGGGCATCTCTCCATAGGGAATTTGGGATAATGTCCTTTAAAGTTCCAGAAAATGTCAGCATTTTCTATTTCGATCCACACTGATGGGAGATAGTGGTGGAAGCGTGAAAAACAAAGATGTGAGGGAATTATGGAAATGGAAGAGGGTTGTGCTGGTTCAGAGGACTTAGTGGGGAATTGCTAGTGCCTTCACTTGGTAGCGGAAGGACACCTTGCTCGCTCGCCTTCACTGTTGCAGCCAATTTCACAACACTTGAGGGCTGAGTAAAAGTACAGATACCTGAATAGAAAATTACTCAAGTAAAAGTCACTCAGTAAAATACTACTTGAGTAAAAGTCTAAAAGTATTTGGTTTTAAATATACTTCAGTATCAAAAGTACAATTCCTTATATTAAGCCAACCATTTTCTTGTTTTTATAATGTACAGACATCCAGGAGCACACTCTAACACCCAGACATTATTTACAAACGGAGCACGTGTGTTTAGTGAGTCCGACAGATCATAGGCAGTAGGAATGACCAGGCATGTTCTCTTGATAAGTATGTGAATGTCCTGCTAAGAATTCAAAATGTAACAGTAAGAATAAAAAATAGTGTTAATATAACTCCCATCGAGTTGAATTCAACACTGTTTCAGATAACACTATGTAGACTGGGACCAAATGTTAAAGTTACTCTACAGGTTGTGTCACATTTTCAGAGTTCATTTGACTCAATGGTGTTCAAATTCACACATAAATGTGTCAAAAGATTTAATACTGGTTTAGTTACACACTTTTCCGAGTCTAGTATACTCAAAGTTGTGTTAAAATACACTTGTTTCTTTCCTCTATTGTTATCCAGAAAGCTCCACTGCACAGTAGTGCTACCCAATTACTTAACTTGGTGTATGTGAATAAACACAATTACACATGAGAAAAGTCCTGACTCTCTGAGGTTGTTAAAGATCCCATGGCAGTTATTGTAAGAGTAGGGGTGTTAACCCTGGTGTCCTGGCTAAATTCCCAATCTGGCCCTCAAACCATCACGGTCACCTAATAATCCCCAGTTTACAATTGGCTCATCCCCCTCCTCTCCTCTGTAACTATTCCCCAGGTCGTTACAGCAAATGAGAATGTGTTCTCAGTCAACTTACCTGGTAAAATAATGGATTTAAAAATAAAAAATGGAACCATTTACACATCAATGTGAACATAACAAGTGACATGCTCACCAGTGAAAGCAATATCGGACAACAATTAGAGATGTCATTCAATCCATACGACATTTGTATATCAAATGGTAATGATGATAATGCAGGTTGTAGACATGAAAGAAAACAAAACCATGTTTTGACTTGGTTACTTTGTACGCACGGAAATGTTCTTGAAAAGCATGAGTAATTAAAGGCACAGTGAGCAGCAACACTTTGCCATTTATTATCAAAACAGAATTAATTTTACCACAGATAACCAGGAGTGGGCGGTAAACAAAGCCATGGTATTTAATCCAGTGCACTTTCACAACCTGAGTGCTAATGGACACTTGCATTGCCATAACAATCATATAACCATCCTTTACCATATTCAAGACACCATTTTCCCAGGACCAATGTCTAATTAACTAAAAAGTGTGGAGGATTGCCAATTGTACACCACATAGTTTGTGTTTTTTTGCCAAAGTTTTGGTAAGATTTTGTAAAGATTTTGAAAACAATTATGTGTACTTTCATACCGCATACACCAACTATGCATTACAGGTCAAATGTTGATGCAGCAGGGATATTGGCTTAGAGAATGGTGCTTTAGTTTTTTTTTTATCTGGGGAAACAACTGTTTAAATAGTTTGTGGTGCTCACAAACAAATGATTTAAATAAACATAGGAGAAAATATTATATTAAGTATTTGAAGTAATAAAAGGAGTAGGCCTCAGTGCTGGTCAGTAGAAGTTACCAAGTCCTCCAAAATAAGAGCAATGTTTCTCAGCAGGCACCATGACTGAATTGCATTATTAAGTTCCAAATCATTTGATACTTCTGATAAATTCACAGCCACTGGTTTATTGTTTCTTTCCATGAATCCATAATCAAAACTTTGTATTCTTAAATCTAATTCTGATGATGTTACATGTTTTTCTTTCAGATAAAGACATAACTTCAACTCGCACTCGGCCACACCCTCGATGTCACAGGTTACTAGGAGTGGTGGGTAGGAGTCAGGCGCAGAGAGCAGAGGGTTCGGTGATTTGTAGCATTTATTCTCCGGCACAAAAAGGTCACGCCAAATACAGGGTACATAACACTGACCAGCCCAAACACAGGACAAACGGTCTGGAGAAAACGAGAATACATCCACAACCGACAGAGAACAAAATTAATCCCGCACAAACCTAAGCGGCCTAACGGGCTTAAATAGACCAAAAATCAAGAAACACAAATAGGAACAGGTGCAACTAAGAAGACTAAACTAACAGAAAAGGAAAAAGGGATCGGTGGCGGCTAGTAGTCGTGACACTCGAACACATCATGCACATCAACTGAGCATTTCTCAGTTGAGTATTTTTCACAAGAGTTTAATAAACACGAATGCTTCACACCAAAAATGTAAGGAAGAGATGGATTCCTATTCATTTCCTGACGGTGAGTGTGCATTTCTTTAGTTCGCAACACTATCTTGGGACAATCTTCAGAGAATTCTGTCTGGAAAGTCATATTTTTCTGCAAGACAGAACCTACAGCAATACCTTGCTCTGAAAGACTCCACCAGGTCAAACAGACTATGTAGGCCCAGATTATCGCCACTGGACCACACTGCCACGAATACTGTATAAAGGAACCGCAATGCCATCACTCGCTAACACTTTAAAGTCTTGAACAATAGGAGCAAGGCTTGCACTAAATCCATACCGTTTAGGAGAGAAGTCCCTTAAAATAAAATATTACTTGGAACCCAGAGGGTTTGAAAACTCAAAATCATCATAGAACAATGGAATCTGTACGGCGTGCCTTTCTGTTGAGATAAATATACACAAATATCACAGTCTTGTGTCACTGATATCGCATTTTTGCAACATCTCTGAAACATGAAACATGGCTTTTGAATATTGACTGAAAGGTAGACAATATTGGAACATACATGCATTTGTCTTGAACTACAATCTGTCCATTTGTTCCAGTCTTTTTGTTTCGTCTTGTGTCAAATCTTGAGCCAGTTCAACTGGTTCTACAGTTTCCCACTTCTCTGTGAAAAATGTGGACCTCTTTGTATTCAGAATTTAGCACAGTCGCTGACTCACTCTCTATATTTTCAGTCGACACTTCTCCAACACCACTACCCTTAAGCGTTAAAGGTGCTTTGAGGGTTTGAAAAATCAACATCACCGACTGAACCAAATGAACTGAATATGTGGCAATTATTTACATTTAAAAAGCAGAAAAGCTACCAAAGGAATGTGAACATCCCCCTTGACCACATTTTAGATGAATAGTTTTCTCTGGAAAGAGTCCATGAATTACTTTACTTTAAGGTGCTTGACAAGGGTGTTTGAACTTTTATGCTCAGTCTTGCATTGAAAACACTTCATCATTTCACCTCAGCCAGATCTACACCAATGAAACATTCTTGCTCTCAACTCAGCAACTTGGGGAGTCTCCTTTGTTTCCCCCATGTCAATGTTATAGATGGTTGTTTGCACAAAAATGAAGGAGTTACTCAGACAATAACTTATTAACGTACCAAAGACGAAGTGAGCTTTAAAGAGTTCCTCAAAGGCTCCCACTGAGGCCGTTGCCTTTGCATGGAACCGCATGCTTGTCGATCACAACGAAGTTGGAGTGAATGCTGCTGTTTGTGGATCACAAGGCAAGAAGGTAGGGCTGACTGCTGTGGGTGACACTATCCAGATGCTGCTGCACACTGGTTCCAACTTAAAACAAGAGATATTGGTAGGAGCATTTAGTGACTAACTTCTGACAAACTTTATAGGAACATCAGCTCACTTCACACTATGCATAGGGGCTTGAGGTAGGGACAGATGTATTAAACTTGAGCCATTTCTGGTGTCTGGTGTATACATTTCAGACAATTTTTCAACACACCTTATGAAATTTGATAAGCTGATCTACTGCTTGACATGCAGACATCTTTCCTGGCTTCCTCCATCCTTGCACAGTTGGTGGTAGCTGGTGTAGCAGCAGCAAGATAGCAGCCATGTGATTAGTAAATCAATGTCAAGTTGACATTTGCATTCAATACTGGTTGTGTTGGATTCGGGGTAAACTTTGAACATTGATATACTAGAGATATGATAGATCAGAAGCATAGTATGTAAAGGTGTGAAAGAGACTGGTTTTTACATCAGAAGTTAATGGTTCTCGGGAGAAAGACAGATGGCTTTGGAATGCGTTGGGTGGATGGGAGGAAGTCACAGGATTGCTATAGGGGAAGCGATGAGACATCTGTGGATTAGGTGAAGGAGGGGTTGAGGTCAGGTCAGATCCCCTGAAGGAAGAAATTATGGTTCATTACCCTCTTCCTGTCAAACCATAAGATGTAAGGATTGGAGATAAGGAGGAGTGCCTAAAGTGGAGTATATACATTTGTGGTGGGGGAAACGTTTTTGTCGGAATACAGCTGTGTCGACCCTTTGGGAAGAATTAAACTTGGTTAAGCTTCTCTAGTATCCGTGAGTTCTTTACTCTGAAAAATAAGAACGTAACAGTTGTCACAAACTTACAGTTGAAGTCGTAGGTTTACATACACCTCAGTCAGTTTCACAATTCCTGACATTTAATCCTAGTCAAATTTAATCTGTTAGGATCACCACTTTATTTTAAGAATTTGAAATGTCAGAAAAATAGTAGAGAGAATGATTTATTTCAGCTTTTATTTCTTTCATCACATTCCCAGTGGGTCAGAACTTTACATACACACAATTAGTATTTGGTAGCATTGCCTTTAAATTGTTTAACTTGGGTCAAATGTGTCAGGTA